>NC_046375.1:25138097-25349435 GCF_011125445.2 Fundulus heteroclitus
GTCCCTGCAGTCAGTGATGATTTTCTCTCGCATACACATTGCCCTCTGCTTTCTTCTCCTCCACAGAGGTCCAGGCAGGCAGCACAGCTGGAAGAGCCGGGTTCCCCTGCCAGGGCGAGGCGCCGCGACCCCCGGTCCTGACACGGCGGTAGAATCCTCGGCCGGACATCCTTCCCCTGGTCCGCGACGCGTCTCTGACCCGTCACTGTGACCTGTCTTTCAGGACGGCTCAACGTCTGAAGACGAGACCTTTACCAGCGAGGGTTATTCCTGGTTTCGTCTCTTCGTGTTTAACGCGATTGGCTCAGACAATTTTTTTTTTTTTGGCCCTGTGTCTTCACGCGTTTCTTTGGTTTCCCTCTGCAGTTTTGCCAGCTGAGTGGACCGCCGCATCTGCACAGATGTGGTAATCTTTACGTTTTACGTTCTTGCTTGTGCTGCGTGTTCTTTCACCCGTTCCTTAAATCCTGCTTCTGGTGCCGTTTCAGAGGAACAGCTTTGAAGAGTTGAGGCGTTTTGCCTTTGAGATCCGCTTGGAAGGACCGTCTCTCAGGGTATCAGAGACACTCCAAATACATGTCCCATATGAAATACTGTTTGAAACTAACAATGTATAAAACTGATCAGGATATTCCAGCTATTACAAGTCACGCTGACAGTCCCTTTTTCATTCAGACTCGGAGCAAGAAGCTGAAATGAACGCAGACTGTACGTCTGAGCAGACCTCCTCTCCACTGAACAAGGTAAACGGAGAAAACACGTGAAAAATGTTTCTTCACTTCTTTCTCCCAGCGCTTGCATTCATCATCTGTAGGAAATGTTCCTAGATTTACAGACGGTGCTGAAAGCTGAGAGGAGCTAAACCAGCCAGCAGGCTTGTGTAGCTAAATGCGTTGAATCTACTGGCTCCTCCAGGAGGGCTTCATCTAGCTAAATGTTAAAATCCCAATATTTAAACGTGTCAAAACAATCTGCTTCTATTACGTATGGTTTTATGAAGCTCCGCCCATCAGTGTTTTCATGTTCTGAACTGGATTTGTTATGTTTGTTTTTTTCCTGCCTGGAGTTTGATGACCCCGCTCTGTCAGAGGAAAGCTCCTTGTCTGCAGAGGACAGCTTTGGTAAGCTGTCCTGCTGTTCCCTAACTCTTTATCGCTTTTAAAACAACAATTTTAGAAGTAAATGATTTAATGACATATAGACAGCTACAACAGCTCTGTCATGTCTAAAGTCGTTTCTTAGCGTAACTATTTCTCAGATGGCCCCAAAACACTGAAATTGAAGCTACAATACACTGAAGCATGGTGGCTCCTATAGAAAATGTAATGGGGGGGACATCAAAGCTGCAGTTTGTAAGGCAAACCCATGAAGAGTAGAGGAAGTGTGGAATGTAGCAACGGTCCTGGGCCGGAAAACCTGCTGCCAGAGGTGGGTGGTGTCCATGAAACAGAAGCAGGTTGCAGATCCAGCGCTGACAGCTGCATCTGTGCTGGTGACTCACAGGAAACATACATCTTCAAGCTTTTTTCAATTGCTGCAATAAATTTAGTTTAGAAAAATGGTGACGCTGCCATTTTGGGAGGTGCCTAATACTTTTCCTGACAACCTGTATAGTGAAAACAAATTTGATCAATTTTCCTTTTTGATTTGGAACAGACTGGGGGGGTATATAGTTGTGCTCGTAGGTTTACATACCCTGATGGGATGCTTGATTATTGCTAAAGATTTCCACTTAACTTTCCCTGAATACAGCTCTCTATGAGCAGCCAGTCTCTGTCTCTCCCCATCTTTCTATTATTCATCCATTCTCTCTCTCTTTTCTGTCATGTAAATTTATACATGGTTATATTTTAAAGCCTACCGACCTCTCCTCCTTCCTACTTCTTGATTGAATGAAAATCTCTTTAAATCTAGATCTGCCAGAGTTTAGAATATGTTTGAGCGTAACTATTAGATTTTAATTTTCTTACATTTAGAATCCTTCTCATTTCTTAGATGGACATAGGAAGATGGATTTTTGTTTCCAGCAGACTGACTTTTGCAGATGTGCGACAATCAGAGCAAACGATTTTCCGTAGGACGTCTGAATATGAGAGCGTGCCGCATTGAGCTTTACACAGACGTGATCATCCTCGTATTTGCATTAGGCAAACATTCTCGGTACATAGAAGTAATCATGTGCGACACCAAGGGAAATAAACGAATGAGTCCTTTTTCTGCTGTAAAAGGACTCATTTACAAGGAACCTAAATGGAAATGCCTCAGAATGTGATCTGGTGCTATTTAGGAAGGCTACTAGTCTTAATACAATGAAGCATGAACACATATAGACTTTTTAAATAATTTACTTCATGCCGTGATGTTCTTGTTGGGGCTGGGTGCCCCGCTTGTAGAACGCTACGCCTTTATTCGTTGATATTACCGGAGTGGCCGTCTCAGTCTCCTGATCTGTGTCATGGAGCTGTGGGGAGAACTCAAAACGAGCGGCTCATGCAAGGCAGCCCAGGAATTTCCAGGAAGTGGAGGCTTTTTGCCAAGAAGAGTGGGGCTGCTTCACCATCAGAGAAAATAAAGAGCCTCATCCACAACTAGCACAAAAGGCTCCCAGCTGTCACGGTTGTTAAAGGGGGCAATATTAAGAACTGAGGGTATGTAAACTTTTAATTAGGTCATTTTGGTAGTTTCTGTTTCTGTTCTTGCACTTTAAAAACCACATCCTCTGACCATGAGTGGAAAAAGCTTTTACAGCAAATTTATGTTCTCTGAGAAATGGCCAAAAACATCAAGAGTTCCAGTCTGTAAATTTATGAGCACAACTGTAAAATCAATATGAAAGTTGAAAAGCTTTACTCAATGTTTAAAGTCTTTAAACACAACTGCTGGTCTTTTATACCACCCTTATCCACACCAGGTCTTAAATACGTTAGGTTGTCATAAATGACCGCATTCGCTTCCATCAACGTTTTTTAAGAAATGTTGCTGGTGAAATTTGCTTTTATTTGTTCCTTGGTGTTTGACAAATAGCATCTGATCTGACCGCCTGCTGCTGACTGAGGCGTATTAGATGCCACTGTCTGATCCAGTTTCAGCAGGACTTGCATTTATTAATGATACCTTTTAGACTTGCATATGATCTGTCATTCATTCAGCCATAACTAATGTTTTTTTGTTTGTTTTCAAGAGGCCCAGCTGTCCAAGATAACCCACCTGTCTCTGATTATATACGACGGAGCTGCTGATGCTGAGCTGGCTGAGCAGCAGCCAGAGGAGTGACCACCTTTTGCTCTACGGCCTCAGATGTGAAGTTGATCAGCTACTTGTGTTTTGTTTGAAATCGGTTAGCTCTGCTCGGCCGTAGCGCCAGTCCTGGTTTTTCGTTGACTCAGCAGGTCCCGTTTCCTCTGGGAGCTAATGTCACGTTTTCATTGTTTTCTAAAAGAACAGAGCCTCTCTCGGAGTTTGTTTTTCTGACGTTTGCGCCGTTAATGGGAGCGCTGTTGCTTTTGCCTCATATCGGTTTGTAGAAGTTGCCACGTTTTTCTTGATTGGAATATTTTGTTTAAGTAGCTGTGATTGGAGTACAAACTATTTCTGTTTGTTTGGAATGCATCTGTTGACTCAATAAATATTCCTGTTTAGTAATAATGAGTGGTGTTCTGTCCTTGCTGCTGCCAGAAGCTGACATCCCTCATCTTACCGTCTTAAGCCAGAGAAACACAACATTGTCTGATTATTTACAAGAAAGTGAGGTTACGAAGGCTTTACAAGTGTTGTCTACAAACCAGATTTATTAGACTTGTCTAAAACATGTAGATATTATGAACCGTATGCGTTTAAAAAATAATAAAGACGCCATTTCCTGATGGCGAATCATACCAGGCTGCAGCTCATAGGGTCTAAATCTCCGGCGTTGCGGTTGAACACCTGAAGCGAAGCCTTTGATTTGGCCAGGCTAATTAAAATCCAGCTTATATCTGATATGGTTAAAGCTCTTGGTACATAATCACAGAGGTTATAAAGTAGCTCAGACCTGCAGAGGAATTGCTTCCAATACTTGGTTATTACTATACAAAGATGGAACCTTGTGCCACTGCTGCTAAAAGGTTTCACCAACAGTGAAAGGAAGTCTTGGTACGTTAAGGCCTCTCGATACATTCGGCGGTATACTTGGTGCTTTGTCCTTCCTGCGGATGAGGTAGACAGACTTTCCACTGCTCATCCAACAAGTTTAACCTTCAGTCTGTTTCAGAGGAACTCGTCAGGACTGGGATTGGTTGTGGAGCACGGAGGGGGAGCTGGCCGCCACCAGGCTTGTCCTGTGGTCTTTGAGGCACGGCGGATGCTCAGATAGCAGACTGGAGCAGAATCACATTAGTTCCTGGGATGAGGTTTTCATCTTCCCCGTCAATCAGAGGGTCCCACTGATTGAAGTCCTTCTCCAGACCTACCAAATGAAAAAAAAAGTGAAAATCATCTTGAGCTTCGCAGACGAACTGAACCGAAGCTCAGATTGACCAAACGGGCATCTTCTTACCCAGATGGCGTTGCAGAAAGGCCAAAGTGGCTCTGTTGCACAGGTCTATGGCTAGCTCCGGATCGATCTCTCCTTTCAGCTTCAACAGCTTGCCGAGCCAGTTCCCCGTCAGGAAGGTGAAGTCTGGAAAGCTCTGGTGAACGGTTCCTCTGTAGGGGAAAAAAAAAAAAACAAGGGGAACTATGTTAGCGCAGACCACGTTAATCATGACAACCATGGTCCTTGTCGTACCTGATGGTGATCATTTTCCTCTGGATGACGGTAGAGTCCAGCTTCTTCATGCGGCTGATGTTTCCTGCCCACTGGAACTTCTCCGAGTTGATGAAGAAAATGGGCTGCTTGACCCGAGGGAAGATCTCGTCATCTAAAGGAACCATCCAGGCATCCAGAGCTACTCCACACCTGATTGGAGAACACAAGTTTGGAGGCTTGCAGCACTAAAACCTCATCCAGTGCCCTTTTAATATATTAAAAACTTGTTACAAGCTCAGATATGATTAGATCAGATCCTGGCCGCATGTTTACGTTCATCGTCTTGCTGGATGGTGAACCTCTGACCCAGCCAAGTCTTTTAAAAGCTTTGCTTTTTTTTGATTTAGCGCCATCTATCCATGTAACTACTGTAAAGAGGTTTCTTTCAACAGCAGTCAAGTGAGTTGGAAAGGAAATAAAACACTGACAGATATTCAGCTTCAGGGCTGTCTGTCTTCCAATCTGCAGAGCCGGCATCTTGCCCAGTCTGTCAGGACGGCGATCTTGTCGATTTTCAGTCGTGTCATCTTCTTTCCATCATCAGACGATGGATTGGACAGAGCTCAGAGAGATGCTCAGAGCTTGGAATATTTGAGAACCTAACCCTGCTTTAAACTTAAAAACTCTCTGACCTGTCTGCTGAGTACCTCTGTCTTCATGATGCTAATCCTTCACTAATGTTCTCCGACAAACCTCTGAGGCCAGAAACGGATCAACTGGAGTTATACCGAAAATAAAAATAATTACACACAGGAGCATTTTATCCGCCTTCTAAGGCTGAATATAAATGTACGGCTCCATATTTTTTAAAGATTTTTTTTATTTGCAAAACAAATCGGAAAGCTTGTCCTTTTTCTTCATCTTCGTTTTGGTCAAATAAAGCCATAAACGTGCATACAGTGGGGCAAAAAAAAGTGGAGTCAGCCACAGATTGTGCAAATTCTACTTAGAAAGATGAGAAGTCTGTAAATGTCATCATAGATACACAGACAAAACGAGGGGAAGGAAACCACATTGTAGAATTTTTGAAGATTTGTCTCTCTCAATTATGGTGGAAAACAACTATTTGGTCACCCATAAACAAGTGAGATGTCTGGCCCTCACAGACCTGTAACCTCTTAAGAAGCTCTTCTGTCCTCCACTGGTTACCTGCATTAATGGCCCCTGTTTGAACACCTGTCCACAGCCTCAAACAGCCAAACTCAACCATGGCCAAAACCAAGGAGCTGTCGAAGAACACCAGGAAGAGAGCTGTAGACCTGCAGCATGCTGGGTAGAGTGATTCTACAGTAGGCAGCAGGTTGGTGTGAAGAAATCAACCGTGGGAGCAATTGGAAGAAAATGAAAGACATACAAGACCGCTGATAATCTCCCTCGACCTGGGCCCCCACGCAGGATCTCATCCTGTGGGGTCAAAATGATCATGAGAACGGTGAGCAGAAACCCTAGAACTGAACGGAGGGACCTGATGAATGACCTGCAGAGAGCTGGGCCCAAAGTAACAGAGGCTCCCATCAGTAACACAATACGGCGAGAGGAGACTCGCATCCTGCAGTGCCAGGCATGTCCCCCTGCTTCAGCCAGGGCATGTCCAGGCATGTCCCCCTGCTTCAGTCAGGGCATGTCCAGGCATGTCCCCCTGCTTCAGCCAGGGCATGTCCAGGCCTGTCTGAAGTTGCCAGAGAGCATGTAGATGATCCAGAAGAGGATTGGGAGAATATCATGTGATGTCGACAGTTTGGGTCATGGAAAGTTTTAGAACTTTTTGGCACGAATTCAACTCGTCGAGTGTGGAGAAGGAAGAATGCCGAGCTGCAGCTGAAGAACAGCATACCTACTGTGATGCATGGGCGTGGAGGCATCATGCTTTGGGGCTGTTTCTCGTCTAAAGGGACAGGACGACTGATCCGTGTTAAGGGAAGAATCAACGTGAGATTCCATCAGTGAGAGCACTGAAGATGGAACGTGGCTGGGTCTTCCAGCACGACAATGATCCCAGACACACGGGTCAGTCAACGAAGGAGCGACTCTGTTAAAAGCAGGTCAAGGTCCAGGAGTGGCCCAGCCAGTCCCCAGACCTCAACCCCATAGAAGATCTGTGGAGGGAGATTAAAGTCCTAGAACATCACTGCTCTAGAGAGGTTCTGCATGGAGGAAAGTACCCAGCTACAGTGTGTGCAAACCTGGTGAAGGCTTACAGGAAACGTTCGACCTCCGTCACTGCCTACAAAGTATTGAGTTAAACTTTTATTCACCAAACACTTCTTTTCCACCTTAATTTACAAATAAATTATTTAAAAATCCTACAATGGGATTTCCTGATTTTTTTTTTCCTTCTCACTTTGTCTCTTGTAGTTGAAGTGTACCTATGATGAGAATCACAGACCTTCATCTTTCTAAGTAGGAGAACTTACACAGTCAGTGGATGACTAAACACTTTTTTTTGCCCCATTGTAAACCAAAAAAAAAAAAATAAATTAAGGGACAAATCCTTTCACAGGGTGCTACAACCCTATTGTTCCTCAGAGAAGGACGCTTGTGTTTTAAGTGTGAAGCAATCGGATCATTTAAGGCGTCGCAGCAGCACCATCCTTTAACTCACCAGAATAAATGCACTACTTACTGAAGCGGCTGAGGACACCCTCTCATTAGGAGCTGCACGTCAACAACTTCAAATAAAAACATACTTTTTTAGAATGAATGGATATTTAAGAGAGGACGTACTTGAACTTGACCTCTTTGCAGAGGGCTTCAACAGTAGTGGCTCCGCCAAAGGAATGCCCCATCACTGCTGTCCGGCACAGGTCCATGGAGTTCTGGTGGCCAGGAGACGAGAGACGGAAAAGATTCAAAATGAAGGGTCGTTTTTATCATTATTATGTATGAATTTGAATTCAACTGAGTCATTTTATTGTTGCTGCTTTAAGTGTAGAGTTCTAAAAAAAAAAAAAAGATCAAAATAAAATACTGCAGAAGACAATCAAGCTCTAATGGCTTCAAGCTTTTTAGGGTGGCGTTTAAGAGCCGCAGACAAAAAGATCAAAACAAGCGCATCGTCCTCGGTTAACCTCTCATTTAAATACAGTTGCATTAAGCCGTAGCCACGCCTATCACACGATGCTTTCAACGTGACTGGATATTCCATACCCTGGAACGTGCCGTTTAGTTTTTTTTCTTTATAGCTGCCAGATTACGCACACGTTTAGCCGGCTGCTGTCGTGCGGCGCCCAGCCGACGCGTTCGGGCTCGTGTCGCCCGCGACGTGTGAAAACCTGAAAAGATGCTGACGGAAAAAAACAGCAACCCCACCTGCAGGGTTGTCCAGTCAAACTGCGTCTGCAGAACGTTCTGCACGGCCACTCCAGAATTGATCTCTGTAAGCTTATCCAGAGCCATGATGCACTCGTCTGCTCGCTGCTTCACCTGGAAGACACGAGAGAAAACAAAGTAGAAAAATAAAGCACACGAGTGCTAACGCAAAAATAGCCATGCCTTTAGTACTTGCTTATACAGACTTCTTAGTATAATCCATTTTAAACAGTTATTTTGAGAATTCTGTATAAACTAAAAACCCTTAAAAAGGGGCGCGCATTTGTATTTAAACACCCCGATTCATTACATCTAAAGAGACGTAAGTAAAGTGACAGATACATAAATAATTGTTGGTCTTGATGCGGAAAAAGCATTCGCTTCTGTAAACTGGGATTATTTACATCAAACATTGCAACGCCTTGGCTCCAACAGTTCTGTTAAGTTGATTTTATTCAATTTAGATCACAACCCCAACAGCCCGGATAACGGGTCCAGGTAGTTTAACGAAGTCAGTGCTTGTTCAGCGGGGTTCCCTCCCTGAGTCCAGCCCTGTTCCTGTTATTCTTTACAATCCCTCGCACTTATTAGGGAAGATCGGGAAATAAACGTAAGCTGTGTCAAAGATACAGTAAATAAAACAGAAAGGCATTTCTATAAAAAAAAAAAAAAAAAATCACTATTTGTTTTTTATAACTCCCAAAATGAAACAAAAAGCTCCACCCCCTTCGATGCTACGTTTTGGGACTGTCCAGCTCGCCTGATTGGTCGCAGTTAACCGGAAGGATGAAATTAATTGCTGGTCAGGGGGTTTAATAGGATTTCTCTTCAGTGCTTCTGCGAGGTGCTTCATCTCTAAAGCCAACCTGAGACATCAATACTTGATGAAAATTATTCAGCAGCACAGCTTTTATTTTCTCCCTCCCTGATTTACAAAACCAAGCTCCACACTCGTTTCTCCTCTCTGCGTCCTCGTCTGCCAGACTCTACATCCTTTTTGTTTTGGGGGATTTTTCTCGCTAGCCTTTGCATTGTGATTGTACTCGTCGATTTGGTTTATTTTTGGTATGGTGTTAGCTTAAAAAAAACAAAACAAAAAAAAACACCCCGATTCAGCTTTGTAGAACCACTAGTTTTGCCGTTACCGCCCTAAGTGTGCCGGGGTGTATGTCCTAGATTTGAACATGTAGGGCGTAGTTTTCACCCTTTCATCTTAGCTCGAGCTCAGTCCGCATGGATGGAGCAGTTTCCAAGTCTCGCCACGGGTTCTTAATCGGATCCCAGGGCCGCCCGGTGCTGCTTGCAACTTTAATTGGATTTAGAGCTGCCTTCTCTAAAACATGCATATTCTCAGCTCTCGTTCATTTCAGTGTATCTAGGAAAAGCAGCATTTCTGTAGTCACAGCCGAAGGGTGCATCGTGGGTATATCTCCCAGCTTCAGACACGTAGAGACTGAAGTTTTCTTTCTTTTAAAACGCTCTGTTACAGCTAAAGTTAAACACTTATGAACACTTCTGCAATTCATTGTACTGTGAAGTTCCTTACTTCGAAAATACACATTTATGCTGATTGTGCACCAAGTAGGAAAAAAAGAAAAAAAAAAAAAAAAAAAAAAACATTAAAGGGGATGTGGTTTTTACACCGTAAGGCCTGGTGGTGCTGCTTTGTTTCTACAAAATTCAGAAGTGAGGAAGTCCAAACGTGGCAAAGCCGCCGCATGACTCGGCAGATTGGGGAGGACCGTCTCTGACCTGCTTGTTTCTGAGGGGGAACTCGCTCTCGCCGCGCTGCAGAGCCCTGTAGTACATCCACTCCTTCACCAGGTGGTCCTGGACCGGAGCCGATGACGTCTTGGGCAAGCTCTTCTGCGTCACCTCGGGTTCTGTGTTCTCGTGGAAGTAAAACGTAGCCGAGGCCGACTCATCTCTGCAAGGAGAAAACAAAGATGAATGCTGAGGCAAAAAGCAGAAAGCAGCCATGTTTACGTGTCTAAAGCCTCACGACATACCTATATATATGTAAACCTAAAAATTTCCTGTCTAAGGAAACCCAGTAGATTGCATCAAGTCTTGACAAGCAGCATTCACTCCTCATGAGAGAGCGCAGAGCCACAGGGACATTTGTCTGCATTGTCCATCGCGTTGCAGCAATCCCTCATCACATAAGGCAGCTGAGTGTCAGGAGCACAACAGTAGGTGATTTTCTGTTTATTTGGATGTTTTTGATCAAAAAAGCTAAACCTGCAAACTGTTTGTGAAGACGCTACGAAGATTTCACAAAAATGTGGCCCAACCCTGACAGTTGGCCCTACCATCAATCCACCTGTAGCACAGCTTGTGCCCATACCTGTCCCCATTACGTCGCTGAAGTGAATCACAACCTACTATCAATACTAGCAGGATACAGCATTCGCTCACTCTACAACATACATCTAAACCAGTAGTTCTCAAATGTTTTCTGTTGCACCCCCCCCCTTTGAAGAACGAAAAACTGCATTAAAGCTGCCGTTCTGAAAATTACCCACAATCCCTGATAAAATGTATAACATATATATATATATATATATATATATATATATACACACGCAACTAGAGTGTTTCAACATTGCCACACTTTTTTAACCATATAACATTAACAACAATATAAACGGCTTTTAGCCCGACTGGCAAAAATAATATAAAGCCATTAATATTAAAGACAGACTTCAGTTACATTAAGTTTTGTACTTTTTTGTTAATAGTATTCGTCACACTACTGACCGCAGGTCCAGACCAACCAGCAGGGGGTGCTGTTGTCACATTTAGAATGATTTAGAAAGCCTGAAGTGTTTGGACAGCCTGTGTTTGCACCCCACACCCTGCCCTGCAATACCCTCACGCCACCCCTAGGGGCCGCGCCCCATTATTAGAGAGTCACTGATCTAAACCAACCAGATGGAGACAAGCTCTGAAGATGATGACATTGTTAGCTTCAGCTCCACCATCCATTTTGGGGCTCATCGCAACGGAAACTCGACTCGCATGCTTCAGAGTCATAAAACCCGCTCCTCTGCCAGAGAGTTTACTGATGCCCTGCTGATCAGCTCCATGCTTCCCCCTATTATGTTTGTTGTGTTTGTGTTTTCATGACGTCAAGCACTTTGAACTGCTTTTTCTGCTGAATTGCGCTATACAAATAAACTTGACCTGAGTTATTGCGGCGTCATTGACCCGAATAAACCACAAGGCGACATCAGAGGCTAGTTTTTCAAAGCCTTTGCACTTTTGGATCTCCTGCAGTGAAAATCCATACTTTGTTACCCAGCCATGTTCTTTTTTTGTCCTCGTTGTTGTTGTTAGTGTACATTTGTTATAAGATCTTTAAAATATGGAAACTGTAAGTAGGGTTAGGGTTTATTGGAGAAACTCAGAGAGAGGATAATTTTTAGAGATAACGAAGATGACTGCCTGTAGAAGCCGATGCAGATAAACTTAACTTCCTTTATGAAGATGAAAAAAAAAAAACACATTTGTGTCTGAGCACTCTCTATTAAAAACATCCTGTTTGAGGTGAATTAAAAGGTAATCTGACTTGAAATCTGCACATATCTGTGCAAGGCCGCGCTTCGTGTGCAGGCTTGTTTACGAGCCAGCTGCTGCCTTTGTTCCTTTTCCTCCTCTACGCCTAGTTTCTGTCCAGATCTGAGACAAAAGTGAGCGGTGTGAGTGGCTGCTGACTGAAACATCTGAGCGACACCACAGACTTGTGACACAGCAGCGAATGACCGAGCAGCCACGTGCTCGTTCTGCGGCTCCAGCCTTTAACCCACCGACAGCCGGCCCTCGGGAGCCACGGGGAAGCTGTGGCCATTATGTTCATCTCCATACGGTCCCCTTGTCTCTAGACTGAAAAGAAAATGTGATGACCTGGTACGTACGATTGTCTGCGTACCCTCCCCCCCCCCCCCATCCCCCACTGACTCCACAGCTAAACAGCAGAGGAGGGCTGCCCTCTGGTAACGCGCGTTTGGCAAACATTCAACTAGAATTTCCTTCAGATTTTTATCCCTGGCCTCCGTCCGTGCGATCAGGCTGGGCCAGCATGTCGAGCTTTAACACAGCTGCCACAGCGTTGCAGCGTAACCACCAAAAAAGTGAAACGCGAATGGGAAAACGTGATCCACGGTGCTGTGAAAGAGGAACCGTCACACGTTAAACGCTTTAGATCAAACCGACGTCATACGAAGAGAATACGAGTTAATAAAAAGCTGCTTTCAAATGAGAATTGAATTTATTAGGAGAAAAAAAAAACAACAACCTGACAAGCCAGATTGATAATGTGCTACACATTATGTAGCACAATGTGTAGCACATTATCACATTGCTTACGTCACAGCTGTATGTCCCGCCTTGACCCACAATACCGCAACGTGATTGAACCGTTTTTGGTTCGGACACAGACGGTCGAAGTGAAAGCGGTGGAAGGTGAATTCTCGTGTGTTTGTGAACGCACAAATATCGCGAGAATTCAGCTTGCAGGTAAAGTTAGGGGGCAAAAAAAGCTTTCCAGATCAACTAGGCTCTCAAAAAAACATAAAAGAAAGATTTTTGCACCAATCTTAAAAACTGGTTGTGCCACGCCCGACTGCCGAAGCGTCTTTAACGTCACTGTGGAGGAATTTTGGCCCAGCCTTCTTTGCAGAAGCGTTTCAGATTAGCCACACGGGTGGGTTTTTTAAGATAATGCCACAGAATGTCAGTCAGACTTAAGTGCGGACGATGCTTCAGATCGTCAAGATGTTTTTTTCTCTCAAACCTCCCCCATGGATGTCGGGTTTTTTTTCTCCAGCATCTCAAGAAAAGAACTTTAAACCAATAAACGGTGCAGCTTTTGACAATATCCCTTTTTTTAAACCGTGGTTTAACTTTCTACCAATAACTGATCCATCCCCACAGTCAGCTTCACGTCCCATCCAGACGGAGTTCAGCGGGACAAAACGAGCCAGACCCCCGACCAGCGTGAATTACCTGTGCTCCACGGACGCCACGATGAAGCCCCGAGAGGCCAGTTCTGCACATATAGCTGAGTACAAGGTCCTGGAACAAAAAAAAAGCAACGTATCAGTCAAAAAAAGCCTGTCCAGCAGCAACGGGGGAAATCCCCACACTTCACGCTGTACCTGAAAGCACCGAGGCCGTGGGAGAAAATAATCACGGGACACTTCTCGTTGCATTTAAACGGCGCATCCACGTAGGCTGGGATCTTATAGGAGCCTGAAATAAAACGAAAAGAATAAAAACAGACATCAGCTTTGGAAAAGACAAAACCCCGGTGACCCCACAGCACCCCCTCCCATACCCCCCCATACCGCCCTCGCCCCTGGCAGCCTATGCGTTTCTACTTGTTCCCTTACATTAAAACGCAGAATTGAAACAAACCAACTATTTCTGCTTTTGTCATGTTGCTAAATTTCTGCCAAGCAATGCCTCTGAAAATAAAGATCAAAGTAAAAGATAGCGCGAGAGCTTTCTGCCAAACCACTCGAGACTTTTTCACCCGCAAGCCAGAACCTGCTGGGAAGTCCCAAACTAAAAACGGGGCGTTTGGATTTTTAGCTCCCCGCTGGTTTCAGGTGAGCGTGTTCCTAGTTTCGACCGGCCGCGTTTTCACCACAAACCCAAATCGTTAAGCTCGGCCTTTAAAAAAAAAAAAAATCTGCTGTAAAGCTGGATGTTGGGCAACACATCTGATTTCATTACATATGCAAATGTCTCAGAGATGCTAACTGATATCTACAATCTGTTCCTCGTTTGTTCCTACGGTCAGGGCGTGATCTTTTAGCCTACGCCATGTTGTCAGATTCTATTGAAGGAATCTTCTTGGTTCTACACATCTGGCTGTAATCAGCTCTTTTTTTCAAGGGGAATGCGGTTAATAAGAGTCCAACCCTGAATCAAGAAAAGGGGCGGTACTTATTGGCAGAGGGCCAGGCCAGTTCAGACGGGACATTCTAAAACGCTTAACGTGAAAAAGCTCAACGTGGCTTAAGGTAGGAAAACAACGAGGAATCATCGCCAAATTTCGCATGGCCATATTTTGTCATGAAGACTTAAGCCTGTCAAAAAAAAAAAAAAAACGAAATCCAACGATTATAGAAGATATCTCACATTAACGTTTTCTTCTTCATTGGCGCCTATGGCGAGAAAAAGGCTTAACGTGGTTTAATGTACTTAAACGACGCTCAGTGATCACCAAATTTCTCTTATATATTGCTTATCATAACCACTTAAAACTGTCAAAAAAATCGAACCCAAAGTCCAATTATTATGGACGTTATATGACATTAAGTATTTCATAGGCATAGAGGCTGGCTATATGAAAGCAGAAACGCTTAATGTTAGATAACGTCCATAATAATTGGACTTTGGGTTTGACATTTTGACAGTTTTATGTGCTTATTAGGAGCAATATGAAAGAGAAATGTGGTGATGATTCCTCGTTGTTTTCCAACCTTAAGCCACGTTAAGCTTTTTCACGTTAAGCGTTTTAGAATGTCCCGTTCAGACAGTTTGTGGTCACAGATCCTCACCAAAGAGGTAGTCGAAGATCTTTTCACTCAACGTCCGGTTGATTTTCATGAAGTCTGCCAGGCCGTAGAAATACTCCATGCTGGGGACCCAGTCGGGCTTCTCGGCCGTTTCCGTCTCCTGGCAGGGGTAGTAAAGTCTGAAGAAGCTGCCCTGTGAAACGGACAGAGAGACGGGGAACTGCGTGAGTCGGGCTTCTGCAGTCCAGGGCTGTGTGCGGCCCTAAACACAATTCATTCGGGGGCCCTTCCAGCTAACATCAGCTTATATCGTTCATATTCGTGCTTTACCCATCTAAAACAGACGTAATTACACCGGTGCACGCTCACTTCTGCAGATCAGACGGTAGAACCACGCAGAAAGCTGGGAAATAACAATGAAGTTACTTTAACTTACTCAAAAACGACAACACTGTAGCAAAAAAAAAAAAAAAAGTTTATGGTCTGTCTACATTAAAACAGCTGCTTAGTTTGCCTATGCCATTTCGCTGGCTCTGTGGGAGGAATATGAGGAAAGAGTTTTTGCCTATTTAAATAAAACACCTACTCAAACACACACAGAGGCAATGTCTGCCTGTCTGAATGGACGTACGGTGCATTTTTTTGGTTTTTTCCTGCTCACCTGTGCGGTGTGGTCCATCATAAAGTCGGTGCAGCCCACGGGGTTGGGGCCCTTCGCGGTAGGGATCCCCAGATGATTGCTGCAGGAGCTCCCCATGGCAAAGAAGCCTAGAGTGTACCACCGCCGCTCTGATAAAAGGACGACAATACAGATCTGGTGAGAAGATAAACATGCAAACCTCACGGGCAAAGCTGGAAAAGCCTTTCAGGAAGTTTACCGTTAGCCTGCCTCATCCTGTCCAAAACCAGTTCTGATCCGAGTTTTTAAGACGAGCGTCCTGCTGGAGCACCCAAGTTCTGACCAAGTTTCACTCATCTGACCCAAACTGTCCACCTCTGATCAACTAGAAATCCGTCTGGGAGTAACCCCGGTGCCCACCGAGCCAATCTACCACCCCTGGGCCTTCTGGAAAATCTCCTGGTGCTCAGAGATGGGCCCATTTTGGCTCCAATGACAGGAAGAATGTTTGGAGGATGCAGACCCTTACACGCATGGTAGTGGAGGCATCACGCTGAGGGTCTGCCTCATTTAACGATAGCGGTGCTGCTGGGTAGATGGAGTGACGAAGAATCAAGACAACCTCCAAATTTCCACTTCAAGTCAAAACTTAGATGGTTGAAACTTGGGCCGAATTAAGCGTTCCAGCAAGACTTGTGATCCAGAACCCTGGTTGAAACTGGTTCTGGACTGGATAAGGACGCTGGGGATGATGATAAAGCAGACAGGTAAAGGTAGTAACGCTATAACTTCACAGTAAAGGAATGACCGGCCCTGGAACCGGGGGTTTAAATAAATATTAGCAGGCTGTTGACAAAGTCCGAAGTTGAACCTTTAGACTCATCAGAATGCTCAGGATGTCCCCCACCCCAATCTCTTAAAGTTATAAACTGTGTTTATAACCTTAAGAGAGGAGCAGCAACTTCAGAGTCAGAAGCTGCACCAAACTTTGTCCCAGCTTCGGAGATGTTGTTCAACCACAAAACAAAACAAAAAGTAGCGATCGTCGCGGGCTTACCTGTCTTCGCCCACTCGTAAACTCTCTTCAGCGCTATCTGCACAACCCCTCCATACAAATACATGGACCTCCGGCGTTTCGAAGAACGAGTTGACCCCCCCCCGCGGCGATCGGCGGCGGACACCAAAATCACGGCTCGCAAACGACTGAAAACAACAGCAAGGCCCGCGGGAGATACCGACATATGGTTGCCGCTGGGGCGTTGCCACATCAGCTGCGGGCCATCCCGGCGCTGTCACGCGCACTCCTTAGAAACAGCGCACCTGTACGAGTCATCCGGCAGCTGGCTCGACCGGTCCGGCTCTGACAACCTGCCGCAGCGAGCAAAAACTGGCCGCTGAGTGGGCCGCGGTAAACAGACTGGGATTCTACGGCTCCGCATCATTTACCCGCCGGCCCGACGAGACTGGCCGGGGGTGGGTGGTGCTCCGTTTCCGCCGGACGCCGGTTGCCTTTCACGTCTGTTTGCGGGACGCCACATCACCCGTGTCGGTTTGAGCTACTTAAAAGTCACAGTGAAACGCACTTTGACGGAGTTGTGAATGCAAACGCGTGGTATTTTCATTTAAGAGTGAAATATCCCGAGCCGACCCCCAGTTCTTTCTGCCAGGTTACACACCGGCTTATCGCGAAGGAGTAGGTCCAGACCCGACAAGGTTTCTTAACGGGTTGCTTGCTCCACCCATAGACATTACGTATAAGGTGGTCCTGTTATGTGTCTAAGACTCCACCTCGTTTGTCAGCTGTTATTCAATAAAGAATAATCAGTTAATTAATTTTTCCAGATAATGATCCTATCTACAAATAAAAAAGTAAGACAGGGCCATGCTGGTATTACTTTACAACACTTCTAAACGTCTTTTCCAGTTCTTAATAAAATGTGGAAGAGAGGGCGCTCTCAATGAACATGTGTTTACATAAACAATGACTTTAATGAATTTATTCTAGAATTTTACTCTCGGTGGCCTGTGGTGCTCACTGTGGCAGCAGCATTAACATGCAGGTAAAGAGGCGGTGAGAGGACAGCAGGCTGCTGGAGCTGGTTGGCCTGGTTGGCAGAGAGGTGGAGTTACGCTCCGGTCCTGTAGGGGGCGGGAGAGCGCATAAGTCAGGAAAACCCAGGGGGCGGAGGACGAACAATGCAATGCAAAATAACAGCAGGTTAGCTACAAGGGCTAAGACAGAGCATCTTTTTCAGTTATAACATCTCTTAAAATGAAGCTGGTGAGTAAATATCGTCAGTAAAAAAAAAAACATACATGATGTTGAAGGTACTGGGTGCCATAGCAGAGTTAGAAGAGGTCTAGAGAGCTGAGAACCAGTGTTAGAAAGCAACTTTAGCTACTGATTAATTTACTGTGACTAGCAAAGCAGCTATCAACAAGACCCCAGTCTGTGAGCACTCTGAGCCTTAAATGCTGTTTTTATACCGGGGAAACATGTAATATAAATGTTGGTATTGCTCCTATCATTTCTATCCAGTTTTGTTTATATTCGTGCGCTTGTAACGAGAAAGAAAGCTCGTCTCTGATCGAAGACACTTTGAAAGAAATAATCTGCTGGCTCCTGTTATCTGGTCACGTCTGTTGATGATGTTTCCCTGATCCTCTCTCCTTTCTGCAGTACTGTCTGTCTGGTCACCCCACGCTGCCTTGCAATGTCCTCAAATTTAAGTCCACCACCATCATGTTGGACTGTGGACTGGACACCACATCTGTCCTCAATTTCCTGCCTCTTCCTCTGGTGCACAGGTATCTATCTATCTATCTATCTATCTATCTATCTATCTATCTATCTATCTATCTATCTATGGCTGGGATATTCTCTGGTCAGCCTCGGTAATATTGTTATGTTTTATTCTTTGTACCGCATCAGTCCAAGACTCTCCAAACTGCCTGGCTGGATCTCAAAGGATGGTACCGTAAACCTGGAAAAGGTAAGAAGAGTCAAAGGATTTAAGAAAACGTTATTAATACATCGAATGGCAGTTTGTTTGCAGCCACCCACTCCATGTGTAGTTTCAGAAGGGAGAGACAGACAGACAGACACTAACACCAGAGTTGTGGACTCAAGTCATGTGACTTGGTGTTGAGTCTACACCAATGCCTCATGACCTCGCTTGGACATAAACCATTGAACTAGAAAAGACCTGTGATCATAAACCAAACAGTGTTTTTAACAGAACCACCCATGACAGGCAACACAGGACTGCACCAAGCATCTTATGTTGAAAACAACAAAAGACCCTACATCAGTTTTTGCTTTTTATTGCCAGTGTGGCACAAAGACCGCCATTTTTTTTCTTCTTGATTTTGTTTCCTTTTTTATGTAGGGTGTAAATATACACTGCCTTGCAAAATGATCAATACTCAAATACTTAAATGTTTTCAGTTTTTGTCACATTACAATCAAAAATGGACAGTTTTAAGCTGTTAGCCCAACACTAAGTAATGCTTATTTGTAAAGTGGAAAGAATTGAGGAATTGGTTTTCACTTTTTTTATTTATTTATTTATTTTATTTTTTTTGTAAAGTGTGCCGTGCATCTTTATCCAGCCATCTCATATCCTTGAGGAAGATAGAGTGCAACCTGTTGCCTTCCAGGGTGTCCATTGTGTGTAACTTAATGTCAGTATAACTCCAGCTGTTCTGTTTCTGGCCTCAGAGGTTTGTTAGAGAACTAACAGCATCATGGAGACCAAGGAACATGACAGACAGGTCAGCGAGAACGCTATGGAGGCATTTCCTAAAACAATGTCCCAAATTTAAAGCAAAAACATGTCACCAGTGTGAGACAACCAGCTGTCCACCAGAACTTACAGTCTGGTCAAGGTTAGCATGTAAGGGACATGGTGAACATGTAGAAGGAGGTGCTCTGGTCAGGCGAGACCAAAATTGAACTTTTTACCTACATGTAAAAGGCCATCTGTGGTGAAAAACCAGCATTGCACATATCTATGAGCTCAATACCTGTATAATAAAACATGATGGTGGCAGCAGCATCCTGCTGTGTGGGTGTTTGTCTTCAGCAGGGACAGGGGACCAGGTCAGAGTTGAGGAGAAGGTGGATGGCGCTAAGTACAGGACAGCACTGGAAGCAAACCTGATAGAGGATGCAGAACAGTTGAGACTGGGGTGGAGGTGCACCTTCCAGGAGAACAGCTACCCTAGACATGTATGAGTAAAACTACCATGGAATGTTTTAAGTCAAAGCTGACTGCTTTTCCAAAACGGCCCTGTCAAAATCCAGACCTGAGTCCAACGAAGAATCAAAAGAATCAAAACTTAAAAGCATCTTTTCGCCAAAACCCTTTTTCATACTTAACCAAGCTCCAGATGTATGAGCTCCAAAGTATGAGCGAAACATTCACTTTCTAGATCTGCAAAGCTGGTCATGACATATCGCAAAACATTGCAGAAAAATGTGGTTCTACCAAGTATTGACACAGCAGAACTGAGTACATCTGCATGCCACACTTCTTCCATGTATTCCAAGTGTTTTTTTTTAAACAATGTTTGGTTTATCTTCCACATCAAAATGATGCACTCCTTTGTGTTGATAGTGTTCTTGTAATGTGGCAAAATATAAGGAGTGTATTGTCATGCAGTTTCTGTGGCAGAGACTAAGCCCTGCAGGCTAATTATTGTCCTCTCCATCCCTTCAGGAGCTGAAAGAATGCGCTGGCAGAGTGTTCGTGGACTCCCAGCCAGAGTTCTGTCTCCCTGAGGTAATCTAACCAAGATGATTGCCATTAAGCGAAAAAAGGGGGTGTTTGGCCCAAGCAATGTGGACTGTGCGCTGCTGCATCATCTGTATGCCGTAGAGCTTAGTAAACCTGTCCTCCCAATCAATGCCAACAGTTGAAACAACTGAAATCCAAAAACTGCTCTTCATCATGTTCTAATTCTTTGGTTTGCTTCCATCCGCGTCGGTCACAGAGAGAACTGCTGGACCTGTCCACCATCGATGTCATCCTTATCTCCAACTACCACTGCATGATGGCCTTGCCCTACATCACTGAACACACTGGCTTCACAGGGACGGTGTACGCCACAGAGCCCACTCTGCAGATTGGAAGGCAAGTCCACCCAGGCGCTAAGACGGGTAGCGCACCCATTCACCAGCGTCAGCTCTAAGCTGGGGAACCGGTGCTAATATCCACTCTTATTCTAAAAGTTTACTGCATTAAATATTTTACTTAGCAGGTCTCAGAAAAGTACAGTCTCCTTTAAATATCCCTGAGCCTTATTTTTACTTTAGACTTCTGGATCTAATATGTCATCCACAAAATTGTTACAGTTTTTTTTTTTTTTGGAGTTTGTTACTGTTTTTTTTTTTTTGTTGAGATCTCACCATAGAATCTGAACTTTCTCTTTCTTCTCTTATTTAGTCAATATATTGATCTGTGAATGAAGGTGTTAATGAATAAATTTAAGTCAGACACCTCTGTCCTCTAGGCTGCTGATGGAGGAGCTGGTAAACTTCATGGAGAGGGTTCCTAAAGCTCAGTCTGCCACCTGCTGGAAGAACAAGGAGATTCAGAGGTCAGTAAGCTGCAAAAGAAATGGAAGATTAGGAGTTTAAAGGACACAGATTACTAGTTGCTTTGCTTTTTTTTTTCTTTTTCTTTTTTTTTTTTTTATCTTTTGTTGATTGTTTGTGACATGTGTTGCTCATAATCCAGCAGCAATCCTCTCCCAGAACCTGCTTGTCGAGCCTGAAAAGCCATTACAGAGGGCCTTCAGTCTTTAGCTTGGCTGTTCTCAAAACACACTGCAAACCAAGTTTATTACTGATCAGTTCTTTAATAAAAAAACAAACAAAAAAACTCCTCTTCTGCAGCTTGCCCGTGCTGTAGATCCATCTTTCTGGCAGTCTCGATACAAGTCATGAGTTAAAGTATTCCAGGTTCTTTAAACTATACAGCACGGATCTAACACTTAACAGTTTTCCAGATTTTTCTGCCATGTATCCCATTAACATAAACAGTTTTACAAACCGTGTTGTTCCTCTCTCCATGGGGACGACGTTGTCTCGTTCCAAGGCCCAGTTCTTTCCTTCTTAGCCCATTTCCAATGGTGCGAAATGATGTTGTTCTTCATCAGGATGCTTCCCGGGCCGCTGAAGGACGCGGTGGACGTGTGGACGTGGAAACGGTGCTACAGCATGCAGGAGGTCAACTCAGCCCTCAGCAAAGTGCAGCTTGTTGGCTATTCCCAGAAAGTGGTAAGCCCTGCGCGGGTTCTCACCCAGATCCTGAAGCCCAGCACGCTACAGAGCTAAGCTATTTAACCAACGCTCTAAATGCAGACAATAGTTACAATGTTTCACGTTGAGAAGATGACTCAGCAGTTCTGGCTGATTCTTTTTGCAGAAACGCCACCTAACATGTCGGTGTGTGTATCTTGCAAACTGTTAGCGATCATGTAGCAGATGTTGGCAGACAACCAAATGTACCCTTTAAAAATACCTTTTATTTGTAGATTTTCAATAATGTATTTGTTAAATACTAACAAAAAAGTATATAGTTGTTCAGAAGCAGCACCCTTTAGCTATACTAATCTTTAGACATATTTGGGGAACAGCGGTAATTAGACTGACCGTTGGACTCTAAAACATGCAGAAATGTAAGAAATTAAATACAATTGGGTTTTATTCTGGGCTAAAACATCCCAATAGATTAATCTAGACATTATAGTGCTTTTAATTGCACTAACTATATCCCATAGTTTTATTTCTCTTTTTTTTCCATCTGCTTAATGAGCCTAACTCTGTTCCTCAGGAGCTGTTTGGAGCGGTCCAGGTCTCCCCCTTAAGCTCCGGCTACTCGCTGGGCAGCTCCAACTGGATCATCCAGTCGCACCACGAGAAGGTCTCCTACGTGTCGGGTTCATCCCTCCTGACCACACACCCACAGGTGAATTCTTCTGTCATTTTTTTGCTTTTGTCAGAAAGCAAGATGAGCTGTAATTTTGAACGTTAAGTGGTCCACCTTCATCACGTCGGTCACTTTTAAAGCCCCATGAGGTTGCTGGCTGTTCCTCTTTACTAAAATCCTGACGCCGCCGGACATAGCTGACAAAATCTCCAATCCCCTAAATCAAAGACATCGTCTGTGCTGTTATTTCAGCTACTTACCTGTACTGTGGTCTGACAGAAAAGGTAAAAGTGACAGAATCCACTAAGCTGCTTCTTCACCTCTGCTTTACTTTCTGTGCAGAAACAATAAGACTGGGGTGCAAAAATAAAACTTGGTTTGTTCATAAGTTCTTTTTGGTATCTCCTCACAGCCGATGGACCAGAGCTCCTTGAAGAACAGCGATGTTCTGATTCTGACAGGCCTCACCCAGATGCCCACGGCCAACCCAGACGGCATGCTGGGGGAATTCTGCAGCAACCTGGGTAGGTTGGCACGTCCAAAAATAAACTACTCCCTTGCCTTTGTCAGTCTAAGTCGTCGACTGAAGCTCAGTGTTAAATTTAAACCCGCAGCCATGACGATCCGGGCGGGAGGCAACGTGCTGGTCCCTTGCTACTCCTCTGGAGTGATATACGACCTCCTGGAGTGCCTGTACCAGTTCATCGACAACGCCAACCTGGGGACCACCCCCTTCTACTTCATCTCACCCGTAGCCAACAGTTCGCTGGAGTTCTCTCAGATCTTTGCTGAGTGGTGAGCAGCTTGTTCTCAAAAAAAACTCTTCATATTTGCTTTTACGTTTCGGACGTCCTGATTCCACTTCTGATTTATATCCTCTCTGTTATACTTGTAGGCTTTGTCATAATAAGCAAACAAAGGTGTATCTTCCTGAGCCTCCGTTCCCACATGCGGAGGTAAGGCCTGCTGCAGCATATACAAGTGATGCTGCATATGAGACAAAACGATCGATGAAAAAAAGGTTTTGTCTTCCATATTAATATTCTAAGCAGGAACATAGGGATGTTGCAAATGAAAGCCGGATTTTGACAGTGACAGATTGTTGCAGTTATGGCAGCTAGCCTTATGAGCTATATTATTAGCTTCCTTCATTTCGCGTCATCATCAGCACAGTTGAAGCTGTAAACCAGTATGTCAATGACTGCTATGAAGTCTGCTATGACAGCAGAGCATACGTGTTAAGGTTATTATTTACCTCTAAAAGCGCACAGCCATCATCGCCTAGCATCATTATAGCCTTAAATGCAGGAAACTGCGTCCAGGACATTAGAACTGAACAAGAGTTTTTTATATCAAGAGTTTTAAGGTGAGGGGTTGAGAGATTTAAGAGTCCATTTAAGATCAAGGAGCGTTTTCTACTCAGGAACTTTTTAGACGATTGGGTTGAAATCTGTGCAGGGCTTTCTAAAAGGTGACCTATGATGCTTTTAAACATTTAGGAGAGGTCTATGGGCTGTACCAAACATGTTCGTTACGTTTTTCTTTGCATAAAATCATTCTCAGATAATTAGATTTCACCTTCCCGGTTTTGCCTAATTTGAGCTCCTTTTATAAGGAGCAGTTTTTTATTTTATTGACAAAAACGATGCACAACAGTTCAGCCGCACATCTTTGACCCCGAGTCAGACCCAGAAGCAGACCTGGAGCTACCTGCCCAACCAGCAAGGAACCAGCTAGGATGGTGTCTGAAAATTAGCCATTACATGAACGACCCTGCGTCACAAACAAAGCATTTTGCTGTTGCCAAAAATGGCTGGATGGGTTTTAGCGCTTGGGCCGTTTCTAGAAGCAGCGAAGACCCGAACGGGAGCGCAAAAGTGCGCCAAAAATCGATATTTCATAATGTGTCACCTTTGACATTCACAGCAGGCTAATATGAGTGCATCTAAATTAGGGCTGGGCGATAAATCGATTTAATCGATTAATTCGAATTTACAATTCTTTAAGACTTCATTTTTGGAAAATCTGGATTTTATTTTGCCAATACACTCATTGGGTTTCCATGAAGAGAACAGCATGTGATGCTGAATATATGTTTAGGCAAATGTATTGTCAAAATATTAAGTAGAAACTTTTTTTTATCATATTACGAGGTACTTCATTTACTTATTTACTTTTTTTTAACTTAGTTTGAAGTTCACAAGTGCAGTGAAGCCTGTTCTTAGCTCAATGTGTAATACCACTAGCAGCAAATGTTTTGTTATATTTTCTTTGTTAATAATGGCACGGCTGCCATCTTGTTTTGCATGTTTCACAGCTTGTTTTTAGTTGCACTTTGAATTCAGGTCAACTCCCTGACGAAATGCTTGACATAAAAGCAAGGTTTTAAAATAATTTCTTTAATTTCTTTTTATGAAATAAAAAGGAGGAAAAAAATCGATTAATCGGATTTGGTATGATAAAATCGGAGATTTATTTTTTAATCCATATCGCCCAGCCCTAATCTAAATGTGTAGATGGGCGTTGCTCTTCTGACAACTTCGCATATAAGCCAGGGGCCACAGAAACAGACAGGCAGATTTGAATAGTTTTTACAATGGCCCTTAGATTAATTACCTAGAGCGTAAAGTTCATAATCAAATTATGTGGAGAACTGTTTGATTAGGGAACACCTTTTGAAGTCGACACGTTTTGTCCTAAAGCAGTTATTTAAAACCATTTAATATAATAACTGCTATAAAGAGGAACCAGTTGAACTGTCGCTGTTATGGATTTGACTTCACTTTCTGATTTCTCCGCTGATGTTTCAGCTGATCCAGACCAACAAGCTGAAGCACTACCCCAGCATCCACGGAGACTTCAGCAGCGAGTTCCGTCAGCCCTGCGTGGTTTTCACCGGTCACCCCTCGCTGCGCTTCGGAGACGTGGTCCATTTCATGGAGCTGTGGGGCAAATCCGGCCTCAATACCGTCATCTTTACAGGTAATGGTCACATCAGGCTGAGGGAGGAGAGAGAAATATACTCTTCTTTCAACCTTTGGTGATGTGCCACTTCTCAGCGTGACAAACTGTGGACTCTCCAACGACATCAGGCGCAGTTCCACCTGCCCTACTAATTTTCACACGTCTAAATCGCCTCCAACCCGCTCGGATTGTCTACGCCCGTTTTGTGATTCGACTGGCCTAGAAAAGCCCGAAAGAGGTAAACACCTCCTGGGTGTTTAGCCCCCGTCCCCCTGGCCCACGCCCTGTTTGCATCATTGACACTTTAAAGACATCTGCGAGAAATGGTAAATGAGGAAAAAAAACATAGTTATAAATGAAACATCTATAAAAGAAAAAATACAAATAATGTTTCCATAACTGTACAATCTATTATCTTTGCCTATTTTTAAGGAGTAGTCCACCAGTATAAATCTCTGGATCATGCATATAAATAATTATAAAATAAGGCAGCGCCTCTCTGCTGTCTGCTTTGAAACTGTTCGAGAGTAAGAGAGAACAGTGGAGAGAAAAGTGGAGACGAGCCGTTCAGCTTGCAGGCCTTGGGACGGACACTTTAGAGGAAATATTTAACAGCTTTCAGTGTGAAATGAGAGAAAGCCTCGATAAATCCAGAGATCTTATACAGCGCGTCAGGGTGTAGAAAGCTGAAGTGTCCTTTTTTCCCTTCAGTTTGTGATTCATGGTTTGTAAAACAATAAAATAATATTTCGGTTTGACCCACTCTATTCATAGTGGTCTGTAATATTAATATCATCGCTCTTCAGTTTTTCTGGACTTCTTCTGATAAAACTTTCTAATTTCTCAACGCCCCTCGGCCAATAGACCCCTTGCAACCACGTGACTCCGTTACCCAGAATCCCTTGCGTGGCGGCCATATTGGTTGGCACGCCATTTGACGAAATGACGAGTTCTCCAGGTATTTTTCTTCTTTAGATAACGTATCACAAGATCGTTTTAAGAGTAAGTTGATGGTTGATGGTATCAGATTGCCAGATCCACACAGCAAAAGCCTGAAGGGACGGAGCGAGTCTGTGAAATGCTGCCAAGGGTTTCGTACGGCGACACAGCTGCTTTATAAACACGCAGGCCAGTACGGACATGAGAGCACGAAAGCCATGAAACCACTGGACGGCTGCAATTATTTTATATCAGGAAAAAGGCTCCAGCAACGCCCGCGACGCCATGAGGGATTAAGAGGGTCAGAAAATGGATGGATGGATGTTCAGACATGTTTGTGCAACAGCACAAAGCAGAGAGGAAGACCCGCCCGGTAGGTTAAAAAAACATCACTCACTACGGATTATTTTGGTCTTTTTGTCTTGTTAAAATGGGTGGGGGTGTCGGCGACATTGCAGCGTAAACACAGAAGTACTAGCGCCACGGGCGATCGTTACACTGGCCGGAGAGCCGCCGCTGTCTGGAGCAGCAGGAAGCGGGTGCTGCTCCAGACGGCGGCGGAGACATCAGACAGCGGCGGCTCTCCGGCCCGTGTAGCGATCGTCGCTACACGGGCCGGAGAGCCGCCGCGGCTGCTGCCTCCGCCGCCGCCGGAGAGCCGCCGCTGTCTGAAGCAGCAACAGCTACACGGGCCGGAGAAGCCGCTGTTGCTGCTACAGACAGCGCCGGAGGGGAGGTAGCTATCGCTACACGGGTAGAATGATGCCCCCCCAGTCCGTTGGGAGGGTCTGCCTGCGCTCTTTTCATTGAAAATATCCAATTCTTTCTTCTTTCCTCATCCTTCGGTAAACGACAGAAACGTACATCCAACGATTTGGAATGCCTCTCTGTGCAACCGGGAGCACAACAAGTCGTAGGCATTGCTTAGATTCCAAAAATAAACTAACTAAAAGTACGCTCTAAATCACCCGTTTTGTCATGTAGTAGACGGGCTGTCAGGCTAGCCTGCCCACCAAGATGGAGGCGCGCACCCCCGTTCACGTGACTGTGACGTCAGATGCAAGGGGTCTATACTGAAAAGATGGGCATTACTCAAAACTCCTCAAGTCAGCACGGTTTGACCCTGCTGTTCAGCAGAGCCGGAGGAACCCGGGCTGGCCCTGAAAAATAACTACACCTGAAGCACCTTAACGTGAGCGGGGCGCGGCCAATAAGAGCTGGTGGAACTGCGCCCATCGTCTCTGTTAAGGTCTCTGGGACTGTAAAGTTTTCAGGTGGTAAAATAGATTGGTGGTATTCCCCTACTTTGTCAGAAGATGTGCTCGACATAACTTGCTGTGCACACTACTTTGTTTTTTGTCTGACTTTAAATAGCCAAAGGCCTCCACACGATTTAACTGTTTGGGCTTTTCTTGTCAACGATGTCTTCCCTGTGTCCTCCATCTATTCTTCTTTTGAGGCACTCATGTTTTTCCTTTTTTTTCCCCGATCGTGTCCTACCTGTAACCTGAAATGAGAGGCTACAGCTGCTCAAACATTAGCCGTTAGCATATCTAACCAACTCTTATTATCATTGCCTATCCGTCATATCTGTATATTGAAGAAAGAGACTTATTCGTTTAGAGCAGTGTGGACAGCTTATTGGAAAAGAGGAAGACATCTTCAACTTTTTAAATTAATTAAACAAGTTTTGTCTTATGGGGTTGGATGACAAACCTGGGATGCCACATTCCTTGGTGAGCCATTTCAATTTGACGTGGCGCCATATGTTATTGTTTTCTTTGCTGCTGGTGCCATGTAGGACTTCTGTCTTGAGTTAGACATTTTCACTTTGAAACTGTAAGCACATGAATTAAATTCCTTTCATTTAAGACTGCCCTATCCTTAGCTTCGACCACAGCTAAGAGGGGGAGTGATTTCTATGCATTGCCCTGCCTGATTACAGAAGCTAGGCTCACTGATGAAATGGTAGTACTGCATCTGCCTCTGCTTTACTGGCTGGATGGAAGATGTAATGGCCTGACTGATCATATTATGTTATGTTCTGGAGTCAATCACCAAGCAAAGTTGGTAAAACCATGTTGTGTTAATAACTGCAACCTCTGGTTCTTCGATAACGGAGTGAGATGTTGCAAAAATGGATAGGTTGGTCATGATGGTATGTAGCCGGACCAGCCAGACTGAATTACATGAAGCGTAAGTCAGTCTAAGGCTCCATTTCCTCCAGCACAAAACAGACCAGACCAGACCAGACCAGTCACAGCGCGGGAGGCGGGACTTTACGATGCGTCACCCTCAGGTGCAGAGTCACCCATAATGCAGCAGTGCTTTTCTGCTACCATAATAGTCAAGATACATATGGAGTTTTTTGTTGCTTGGTGCCTTGGAAGATTAAGACAGTACATGTGAGTACACCATGTATCTTAATCTTTTTTAGACAAAATTTTGTTTGATTGCATGACTTATTTCACCGACTACAAATTGAAAAAAAAAAACAGCGCATCGATTGGAGTTTTTTGGCGTCACATTGCTAGTTATCCGCTTGGTACCAACCTGTTGACGCTGACCCTGTCAGTCCCACCTTTAAGCTCTACCAGCTCCTTACCAGACTGATATGCAGTGAATACGGCGTAAATCAGTCTGGCTGGCCAGGCTAGATGGTAGGTGGTGGCCTGAAGTCCTGAACATTACTATGTTTGTAGCTGGTAGACATTATGTCCATGGAGCTATTACAGTTGGACACCTGGAGGCAGTTCTCTTAGTAAAACACCTTACTGTGGTAAAAAAGAAAAAACTTTAGGGATCATGTCAACCGATCCAACTTTAACCCAAAACTGGAGAAAAACCTCAAACCTTTGCTTTTACTTTTTCCTTTAGAGCCAGATTTCTCCTACCTGGATGCCCTGGCTCCTTACCAGCCCCTAGCCATGAAATGTGTTTACTGCCCTATTGACACGAGGCTCAACTTCCATCAAGTTTCTAAGTTCCTGAAGGAAGTGCAGGTAAACAACTCACATCATAGTCCCACTTACAAGATTAGTGTGCTGTCTGCTAAATTCAGATGTGGGAGACTGTAGGAGAAACCTACACTTGAACACTAGACCTGGGGAACATCAATAGTAGCAGATAATGGTTTGGCTTGAAAAACAAAACGGGAATTCAAAATAAAAAACAAAAATGGTACCTAACATCCACCCTTGGGCTACACCACAACAGATGGATATAGAGTCTTCTATAGCTACAGTATAAGAACTCTCCTACAAATATAGGTACATCTCAAAAGGGTAGAATAAAAATTTATATTTTTTTCACTCATTTTCCGGGAAACTCATATATTAAAGATATTCATTGCAACCTGAAATATTTCAACCCTTTATTTCTTGTGATTTTGCTCATTGTTTTAAATAATCCATAATTTGGACTGGAAAGCAGATTTGGCAACTTTTAAAGATTTCTGATATTTATGTTCATTGTCCTTCAACTTCACAAATATGTGCTGCTTTGTTTTGATCCATCATGTAAAATCCCGATTAAATACATCATAGCAGCGCTTCTTAAATAGTGAAGCTACTGCAGGGGGGCACAAGAAAAGCCTTGCCTTTATCCTGTCCAGAAGATACAGACCTTCTAAATGTGACAACAGCCCCCCCTGCTGTTTGGTCTGTACACGGGGTCAGTAGTAGATGATTAATCCTATTAATAAACTCCTAAAATGTACCAAATGTACCAAACTTAATGGCTTAATATAATTTTTGCCATATTCAATTCAATAAAATTTTATTTATATAGCGCCAATTCATGAAACATCTCATCTCGAGCCACTTTACAAAGTGAAATTCAATCAGATTATACAGATTAGTCAAACATTTCCTATATAAGGGAGCCAGTTGATTGCTTCAAAGTCCCGACAAGCAGCATTCACTCCTGGAGAAGCGTAGAGCTACAGGGAGAGTCGTCTGCATTGTCCATGGCTTTGCAGCAATCCCTCATACTGAGGTTCGCAATTACTTAAAAGTTGACTGCAGGTTGGGCTAAAGCCATTTATATTGTTATTAATAATATATAGTAGTTGAAAAGGAGTGGCAATGAATGTTGAAACATTCTAGTTGTTAGAAACCATTGCTTTATGTTATAAATGATCCCATATGTTATACATTTTAAACAGGATTGTGGGTAATCTTCAGAACAACAGCTTTAATGCATTAAAAGAGAAAATGATAAAAGTAACATTTTCATCCCATTTTGTTGGGATGGGGGGTCTGAAATGTTTTCCTTCTTCAAAGGTGGTCCCAGCAGAAAACATTTGAGAAGCAGTGCATTCAAGTTTGTGTTTGTAACATGACAAAGTGGTGAAAACATGAAGTGTGTAAACTGAACGGCGGCGTTGCGCCTGTCCCTCCTGCAGCCCCTCCATGTGGTGTGTCCAGAGCAGTACACCCAGCCTCCTTTAACGCAGTCCCACCGCTCCGACCTGATGCTGGAGCTGCAGCCCCCTCCCATGCCGTACAGACGCTGCGCCGTACTCAATCTGCCCTTCAGGCGGCGCTACGAGCGGGTCTACATCCTGCCTGAGGTAAGGCGTATGGATGGAAGCCGCTCACCCGTCACAAACGGCCTCGTGTCCCAATTTAATATTCAGATACAGTTATGGGAATATTTAGAGGGCCTTTCAAAGTTTTAATCCCTATAAATCTGATTCGTCCTCTTCCAGCTCGCCAACTCGCTGGTGCCCTCTGAGGTTAAACCTGGCATCACCGTGGCAACCGTGTCGGCAGTGCTGCACTCTAAGGACAATAAGCACACGCTGCAGGTGAGTCTGCAGGATGTGCTGCGAGTGTTTGGCTCTCCCTGGAGTTGGCTGACATTTTCTTCCCCGCCCCGTCAGTCGGTGCCCAAACCGCCTCCTGCGGCCCCCAGCAAAAAGAGGAAGCGGGTTATAGAGGAGCCCCCGGCGACGCTGGCCCCCAAACCCCTGCTGAGCGGAGCGGTGCCCCTGGAGGCTTTCCTCGCTACGCTGCAAAAGGTGGGCGTGTTTTCTCGTGTGAATGTTCTGCTCCTCAACATTCCCAGGTTTTCTCCCATTTAAAGCTGGGCTCGGGTTTCACGCGCATGTTTGTCTCTGTGGATAAGCAGCACGGGATTACAGAGGTCAAAGTGGAGGAGACGGGAGAAGGACACATCCTGCACCTGCAGGCCGAGGACACCCTGATTCAGCTGGAGGAGGACGGGACGCACATCGTCTGCGACAACAACGAGCCGCTGCGCACCACGCTCAGAGACCTGGTGCTCCGCTTCCTGCAGAAACTCTGACCTCCGTTGGTCACGAGCCGCAGCACAACCACATAGATTTGTCATATTTAACTGTATTTTTTTTTTTTTATGTTTTGCTTTTATGAAACGCATCCAGATTAATTATTTTGTAATAAATAATTTCCTGAACAGCTTGTGCTACGCGTCTTCAGTCACTACAGTTTATTGGGGTGCCAACCTTTTCACATTAATTTTTCTTTTCACCAATTCTGCCCCATGATTTACTGAGGAACGATTAAAACAAAACGCTTTCATGGCATTTATCTGCAAATAATTCCCCTTTATGTCAGGAGTCAAATTTACAGGGTTGTTAAAAATCAGCAATTCACTCTGACATGCTGAATGTCAGCATCAGTCTGATTAGTCATCATTTGGCTTCTGGCTGTTCATAGTGCCGTGAAAAAGTATTTACACCTTTAAAGACTTCAGTTTTTGCTTTGTTGTGTTTTGGTTTCATCAGGAAAAAAATCCTATATGACAAATGTAACCAGAGTAAATAATGGAAAAAAAATCTCCAACCTGGCCCTGTGTGGCTCTGCTCTTCCTCGCAGAGTTCTTTTAAATCAGTCATTAGAGGCTCTTAGAGCATGAACGTCCTGTTTAAGGGCACACTACAGCAATCGATCAGATTTAAATCCAGGTTTTCACTAATCCAGCCTAAAGAGTTGATCTTTAAGTCATTAAGAGCAGAATTTATGACTCCGTGGATTCCAGTAAGTCACCCAGGCCTTGAAGCAGACCTTTAGTCTCATCAGCCATATGTGTTGCCCAGTCTCACTTTTTGTTGAATCCTGACCTCTGACCACTGAGTCCTGCAGTGCTTTAGACCTCATGGGTGAGTCGTAGATGCGGTCTTGGGAGTCATTTTGGTTGGCGGGTCACTCCTGAGATTGGTCATCACTGGTCCATGTTTGTGGATATTGGCTCTCACTGTGGTTCTCTGGAGTCTGAAAGCTTTACAAATGACTTTGTTACCCTATCCAAACTGATAGAAACCTTTGTCTAATTTCTTCCTGGATGTCTTTAGCATGATTTGTTAGCCTACTTCATGCTATCGGACAGGTTTTATGTAAATGATCTGAAAGAAGCTAGTGAAACTGAGCCAGGAAAATGCTGTTAATCACAGTAAATCCATGATTTAACAGGGGAGTAATAACTTTTTCACATGGCACCAGGCTGGTTAGGATTGTGTTTTAACTCAAGTCATCTTTGGTGTTAAAATGGGTTTAATGATTCTAAACATTGCAGAGGAAACATTTTATAGCTATGTATATGTAAAATTACTCCTGCTTTCATAGTTTTGGCATGATTTCCTAAGGGAGGGAAGTTTTCCACCAAAAAGCTCTAGCAGGATGTCTTACTGAAGGAAATAACTTTGACTTTTTTTTTTTTTTTTTTTACCAGTCACAGGTCTTCTTGAGACCACTGGCTACACTTGATTTCAAGAGGCAGTAGATTACACACATTCTATGCTGCGGTCTAAAAACTATCGAGACCATGTCATATTTTCCTTCCTTTTCACAGCCGTGAACTTTGTCAGTTGGTCACATTAACATGCATTGAACTTAGTGACTAATGCCAGAATTGATGGAACAGTTCGAGGGTATGACTACGTTAACCAGGAACTTTGTGTCCAATCAGCTTTCAAGTGACTCTTCAGCTCCACGTTCTTGTTCAAATATGTTCACGTCTCGGTTTATAAGGAATTAATGCGAAAGACATCCCTGTCAATTTTTGTTTTGTTTTTACGTCTGCGTGATTATTAATGTCATGTCAGGCATCATCAGGACGTGGTCCAGTTCTGAGAAACTGTCATCATTCTACACTGATGGCTGACACTTAGAGACCAGGTGAGTAATCTGGGGGGGAACCATTCGTAAGTGAAATTCTAAAAAAGCACAGGATTTTCCTGTCACTAGATGTGACACAGTAGGACAGAATGTTTTACTCTTATCTGTAGAATAAAGGATAAATTTAAAAGGTGCTTTGTGGAACAACATGTATTCAATAAGACTGAGACACTGGCCCAGCTGGCCAGTTTCTTTAATGATTTAACCGGAGGAATTAGCTGATTAATTTAGACTTTTTAGTTTTTTACCCCATTCATAAATCATTTAAAATAGTTTTCTTTCAAGGTATCTTTGTCCATTAAAATTAATTGAGCTAAAAAAATGACGTTACATCACGCTTATAAAAAAGAAAATCTAAGCACACAGATCTGCGTCTGAAAATATTTAATTGTTGCACGATTAACACGTTCCTAAAATACATTTAACAATAGGCTTTAAATGTACAATATCTTACAGCGTACTACATGCTCATTTCATAATACAACTGTTGGTAGCTGATTCAACAAGAACGCTCCAAAACAAAATATATTTAGAAAAAAAAAAAAAATTCCTTCAGTGATGAAAGAAACCGACCGGTCGGACTAAGACAGACGCAGCAAACTAACTGCTCGGCTTTGTCCAGGAGGACTGGGAGTCAGTCAGGGAAGAAGAAGAAGAAGAGGCAAGGTGTGTTTGGTGCGTCTCAGCGGATATCAGCATTAAAAAAAACACAGTGGGTAGACTTTGTATGTAAATCACAGCAAGAAGAGGAAGAGGAGGGTTTTTGTTTTGTTTTTTTGCCCTAATCTCCATTTTCCTCTTGGTGCTCGAGTGGTGGAGCTACAGGCAGTGCATCTGGAAGGTTTAAGTGTGTCTGCAACATTTCCACGGCAGGCGGCTTTGTAATGAGCAGAGCTCCGTCGGTCGGTCGCAGTTTCAGGGGAACAAAATGTGGAGGTGAGATTTCTGAGGGTAACGTGGGAGGAAGCCGTGGTGACGTTGATATTGAGCTCTGTCCCTTCAATAACACCCAAACGTTTCTGATTTGGCAAAAGACAAGAATATTAAAGCCGATATGATTGATTATATTTTTTGGACTGTTTGGTAAATAAATATGACTGTAACAGATTAAAAAAAAAACACTTTAAAGTGTTTAACGGTTAACTATCTGTAAAACCTGCTTAATATGTGCAAGAATAATTGGATCAGTATACTGCCACAGGGAGGGTAGGGTGGAGAGCCGGTTTATCTCCGATCGTTCAAAATGAGGTGAGGGAAATGTGGATCTGATGAATGTGTCTTCGGTCTTTTTCTCTGCTCTCACTTTTTTTTTTTACTTGGATTCTTTCTCGGCGTCCAGCAGAGCTGAGCGGATGTTGAGCTTCTTCAGCTCCTCCACCAGATCTCCGTTCTGGTGCATCTGGAGCAGGATGTCGCAGCCTCCCACGAACTCGCCGTTGAAATAGACCTGAGGGATGGTGGGCCAGTTGGAAAACACTTTGACTCCTGCAGCCACAGATTAAAGCAAAAAAAAAAAAAAAGACAAAAACAAAGATATCAGGACTGAGAACAATGGAAGACAAGGGAACGCTGGCTCTGAGCCACAGTGGAGCACATTGCTCTGTGTGTAGCAGCCTACTTGAAATATCCGACCAGATTTTATTAAACCAAAGATAACCTTATATTAGCCAAAATACAGTATCTTTTCCCAAACATTTGCTCGTCACTTACAATAGTGAGACATTCTAATCATTTCAGTTGAAACTAGACATTTACAAACACCATATAGATAGAAATATCTTTTATTCCCCTCAATGTTTGACAAAACTTTTCCTAATTATAATTTTTTAATCTATTTTTTCCGTGCGTGTAAACACCGGAAGAACAGCAAACGACTCGGTGAAGATTGCGGGGCTAACGTTTTTAGGAGAGCACAGTGAAACGAATCATGAGCTGAAAGGCCACTCAGAGAGGAAGAAGCCATCACTTTTAAAGTAAGATTACAGTGTATAATTCAGAGAAAAGACTTAAATATTTTGGAGAACATGCTGATTAAACTGTTTGGCCATAATGACAATCGTTAAATTTAGAACAGGAAGAAACTTGGGAGCCCTGATCATGATCTCATGATCTCAACTGTGTGATGTAGAGAAGCTGGGATCAGCGCCTCTCCTCTCAGCCCTGACGTGGATTGGAAGGGGCAATGAAGCTCTTGATGGCATCAATGGTTTGTTTGAGAAGGACCACACCCTTCTGGTGCTGCTGCAGGAGACTGATAAAAAGCAAACGTTTGGAGGAGCAAAGAACCGAGAGGCAGAGCCGCTCTGATGGAGATGATGACTGAGCTAATGGACACACTTAAACAGAGGCGTTTACAGGCTGTAGGAATTCACGCGAAGCAAAGCATTTAGCTAAAAGCCTATTATAGAGATCCAACCTGTTGCTCGGGACAGACTTACTTGTCCCAGCTTACTGACCTTCTCTGAGCTCCTGGTCCTCCAGGACGTTATAAGAAGCGTAGCGGTCCACCCCGTGCATCCGGAGGATCTGGACCACGGCGTTGCTGAAGCCACACATGGGCTGTGCCGGGGTCCCCTTCATAAAGACCACCACCTTGTCCTTCTTCACGAGCTCACCAAGGTCCTTCTGGAGGTCCGCCGCCTCGCACAAGAACCGGGCCGAGGCTGCCCGCGCTGGTCCGTCGGCCGGCCTGAGTAAGCACACGGTCGCCCCGGACCGTAAACACCTGGCGGTGGATCTGATTAAACTGTTCATGGTGTTGCTTGCAATGTTTTAGAAGTTCTTGAGAAGCAAACTGCTCGCAACCGGACAAGTTGGGATCTGTGTGAGTGAAACTCACAGGACAACATATCCTTCTAGCTCGCTGGGCGGGATCTAGATCCTGATTGGACAACTGGGGGCGGGTAGATACTAATCTGATCTGCTATTGGTCAAAACAATGTCAGTCAGAGAGCATTAACGTCAACAACGTAGGTTGCATAAGAAACTGTTTTAAAGGACAGCTTATGAACTTTTTATTACAAAGAAAATCAACAAACAGACAGTTACCATCGTGTGATTTATTATTAAATTTAGTTAAAAAACAAACAAAAACAAAATTAATTATATTCGTAAAAGTGGCTCGTGGGGCACTTAAGAGCTTCCGGGTTAAGCTGCGCAGAAAGGAAGAATAAAGGCAACATCAGAAAGATGGCGGCGCACACGCAGAAAAACAACAAGCCAGGGAAATCTGGAGGAAAAGAGGCCCAGCCGCTGATACTGCCCAAGACGCCGGCGGAAGAGCAGCGTCTGAAGCTGGAGCGGCTCATGCGGAACCCCGACAAGCCCGCCCCGCTCCCGGAGCGGCCGAAGGAGTGGTCCCCGCGAGGCCCGCCGGAGTTCGTCCGGGACGTGATGGGCTCCAGCGCGGGCGCAGGCAGCGGGGAGTTCCACGTCTACCGCCACCTCCGCCGCAGAGAGTACCAGAGGCAGGACTTTCTGGACAAAATGGCAGAGAAGCAGGACAAGGACGTGGACTACCTGAAGAAACTGGAGCAGAACAGACTGGCGGCCGAGGAGCGAACGGCGAAGCGAAGGAAGAAGCGGGAAAAGCTGAAGCAGAAGAAGCTTCTAGCAAAGAAGGCCAAGATGGAGGGCAAAGACAGAAAGGAGGACGACAGCGACTCTAGCAGCAGCAGCAGCAGCAGTGGGGAGGAAGCGGGGAAGAAGGAGGATGCAGACGAAGAGACAAAAGAGGATGACGCCGAGACCCCAAGCTTCATTATGGGGAAAAAATAGACCACCATATGATGAAAGCACAGTGGAGGAAGACATGGGGGAACTTTAGTGACGTTTGCGGAAGAACTTGGAGATCCCAGCTTCACACAAAGGTTTAAGGTAGCAACATAAAAAAAACTCCCAGATAACACATGATGTGTAATCAGCAGTTGGACAATCGCGTCAATCTTTTACTGTTTCCTGTCATGGGCTCGAAGCAGCTGGGGTGGGCGTGGCCTCCAGGTGTACGTCAGCTAAACACGTGACTCTCTTTAGAGACGGATTTGTTTTGGCACATGTGATCTAATTGTTTTGACCTAAAATTGTTAAATAGTTGTTTCTAGATATATAGTCTGTTTTTTAGATTGTTTCTTTTAATAAAAAAACATTAATTCTACAAAATTTGTTGCTAACTTTTTTTTTTTTTTGCAATGGAGGCTCAGATTATTTTAAACAGTTGCTCAGGACTCTGCTGCACACTGCTGGTCAGTGGGTTTCCAGTCTGTCAGCCTTTTACGCTATAAAAAGCAGAACAGCAGAAAGGTGTAATACTGACAGGCATTTAAACTAATAAGTTAGGTGGCTGCAGTTCTGCTTAAAGCCATCGACATGATGACAGGTAATGTAGATGTGTGAGAGCGGTGTTTTTAACTGAAGGTCATTCTGTCGTTGCAGCCTTGTCGATCAGCCCTCGGTGACCTCCATCACCTGCGGGCACCACAAGGCTGCAGAAAGCAAGTCAAAGAATGAAAAGGCGTGGCTCCCGCAGGCTTGGGAGTGCCACGTGCGATGTTCCTTGGACAGAGTCCTGCTTCCCACGGTGGTGGCGGCCCGTGTCGGTGGCCGTCACCTTTCTTGAGGCAGGTAGAGCAAAAACCAGGCAGCCAGATATTGTTTGGACCAGGGGAAGCTTTTCCTGCCAGGCACTGTCCGCTGCCACAGTAATGGTTGATTACCTGATTGTTTGCCTTTTTTTTTTTTTCTTCCTGTCAATAAAACAGCCCATCCTAGGCCTGAAGTCTGGTTATTCTGTGTTTTTCCCTTTTGCTACACGGTGATCATTTAAAGATGCTACACGGTGACTAAAATCGAGATGAAAGTGCTAAATCTGCGGGAAAAGGTGCTCAAAACAACTTGTGTTCACGCTTCAAGACAATTTCACCTGAAAATAATTTAAGATTCTAGTATGAAGTTGAACACTTAAAAGATTACCTTGTAAAACAAGACAAGATAAAAATAAATTACTGTAGAAGTGTTAGATAATTTAAGAAACAAATCATTTGCGGTCTACATATCCACATTCTCTGCTTTAAAAAATATAAAAAAAAAAAAACATGAAATGGGGTTTCCAGACTAGAGACTGTTTTATTAGTCTTAAACAATTGTTCGCAGCTCATTTTCACCTTTGTTTGTATGCAAACGGTACCATAATCAGATTAGTCAAATTGTGTTTCAAAAGCTTTTTAGACTCCAGAATATTTAAAGGCGTGTTTGCTGCATCCAGCATAGAGATGGAGGCTGCTGCAAGATTTTAAACAAAGGAAGGGGATCGTGTAGGAATCTGTTTTTATATTGAAGCCTCTAGGTCTGTTTTCATGCCAAAATAATGCTGGTGGTGTAGGGTCTGAGAACGTTCTATCTATATCTATAGGGTCTGAGAACATTCTATCTATCTATCTATATATATATATATATATATTTATATGTGTATGTGTAAACATATTCTGCCTTGCATTGTAGCACTAAAATTGCTTTCTTAATGCCAAAGAGCTCTAAAGATTTACTTTCATTTGTGGAGTGTTGCTGCTTTTGCCATAGTGCTCCACTTAAGATCTATATATGTCTATATCTATATCTATCTATATCTATATATATATATATATATATGCAAAAAACAGATTATTTTGGGATTATTTTTATTTCAAGTTTAATGAATGGACACAGAAACGGAAAGGAAGGGAGAAAGATGAGGCAAAGCATTAAAAGGGAGTAAAGGTGACAAAAATAGAGCAGAAGAAAAAAGAAAGAAACATGACATCCCTGGGAGTCTGCTACCTTGGGATACAATCATGTTCAATAAATTAGATTTTGTCCCAATGAGACTCGTATGTCAGATTAAAACTAGCTGTTGAATTGGGGCGCGCTTCTGGCGCACCCCATGTGCAGAGGCCTTGGTCCTCGGCACAGTCGACCTGCGGTCCTTTGCCACGTGTCCATCCCCCTCTTCCACCCCCCTTCCTGTCAGCCTACTTTCAGAAAAAGCAAGCCACTAGAGCCGCGAAAAACCCCAAAAAACCCCAAAAAAACTACCTGTTGAACATGACCTTTAAGTGGGTATTAAAAACGTCCCTATTTCTCTTTTAAAAACACTTTATTGGTCTTAAATAATCTTAATATTGTTTTCATTGTGTGCAGCCAGATAATACTTCCATTAAACAGAAATTAAGGCTTGTAGACATCAAGCCTCAAGTGTTTGGCTTTGTGAATTGAGTAAATAAATCTGTAGTCGGTGTGTAATTTAATCTGAGTATAAATCCAGCTGTTCTCTGAGGGCCTGAGAGGTTTATTAGAGAAGAAGCAGCATCAGGAACAAGGAACACAGCAGACGGGTCAGGGAGAGAGTTGTGGAGACGATGTCAGGTTGTTATCTTGATGTTAATGTAATTAAATCTGAGCTATTTTGAAAAGAAATGAGCAAAATCTTCAGTCTAAATGCAAAGCAAGCAGACATACTCCAAAAGGGCCATCTACGGAAGTATTCAAATAGGAACGCTGAACACAAAGCATGTCACGGTTTTTCCAATAATCTGTGGCTATTTGAAAAACAGCTGGAGGCTCACAAAGACATGAAGAAAAATTAGCCAAGAAATGTTCATAGTACTGAATGAGGAGAAATTGACCTAATCACTACCTTTTTGGTAAATAGTCATCAGATGTTCATCTTTCTCTGAGCCCCAGACCACATCATTTTCCAGGCAGAAAAAAAAAACATTTGATATTAAGCAGAACTCCCGTCAGTGATGTGTCGTGGGTTCATAACCCAGAGCTGGGTGTGTTTCGTGGTGTTATGACTTATTTTATATAAAGCAGAAGTGCACCCAGTGTGTTAAGCTCGGATTGGCGTGGTTACTGTGTTGTAAGAGCGTAAACAAACCGCCAGTCTGGACCGTGTCTCATGGGTCTGTGATTAAAGGCAGGCAGCCACAGCAAACCCGAGTTAGCACAAAGCCAAAATGGGTTTTTAGGTGATTTATACTGGAAGTTAAAATGGCTTAATTAAAATATTTTTTTGTTTGCGATAAAATGAAATTGAAGGGGATTTCTGGGTATCTGCTCAACTTCTCTTCCTGCAGTGAGGTGCTTCCCAGTAGTTTCAAGTTTCTTTATTATCGTATAAAACTGAACTTAAGTGCTCTATGTCAAAAGTAACAACACAGCCTAATGAATAACATTCATGCATTGCTTTCGCTCATCTATATTCCACTTATGTGCACACGAAAAAAAAACAAATATCGAAACAAATCAAGTCGTCAGAATGAGACGAGTCCTTCAAAGCGATGCTTTCATCGGGAGGTGAAGACGATGCGAGACGTGTGTTGGTTTCCTGCCTCTCTGCAAGATGAATTCTCACAGCATTTGTGCGTTCACAGACACATAATGTGCAGAACGGCTTGCCAGGTTGTTGCAAACCACACAAAGATTTCACGTGTCGGGACACAATCAGGAGGGAGACCACCTCTGTGTCAGGTTCAAACACCTAAAACATTCATTAACAACACAAGAAGGAGAGACAACAACGAGGTTAGTTTTCATAAATCTTGCAAGGAGAGGAGCTGAGATGCTTAATACAGATCTCCAAACTCGCTCTGAAGACACTCTGTCCCCTCCTTGCTTTAATTAGGGAAACCCTGGTTACATTTGTCAAGCTAAGGGGTAGGGATAAGCAAAACACTCTGTGACCTTAGGACAGGGGTGTCAAACTAATTTCTATATGGGGCCACTTTGGCATCATAAAGTCATTAAAGGGGCCGGTTGCAAGTGTAGAGACGATACTTTTCATGTCATAATTTCATTCCAGTTTACATAGTACTATACAAAATGCATAGTAACATAAAAGTAGCACCCTTAGGCCCAGTTTATACAGTTTATCTGCAAAAAAAGTTGATATTGGGGTGAGTTACGTTTACAGGAGGCACAGTTTTAGTCACTTTATACACTTTAAAACTATATATATGCCTTTTTTTCTGGCTCTCGAGGGCCGGATAATTTACCTTGACGGGCCGGATTTGGCCCACGGGCCTTGAGTTTGACACCTGTGCCTTAGGAACACAGAGATAATACTAAGCAGTCCCCACAGTACATTTATACATAAGCACTCCAGATGGCTGAATACGGTTCATCACAGTTTCAGACATATTTAGAAAAAACACTTATTATCGTCACAACATATTTCTCTGCTTTCTGCAACGATAAGAGAGAGAGTAAATCGATACACATACATAGTAATATGAAATAGTAACCACTGGTCTATATATTCCAGCAAATATATGATTAACACAATAAACCTAATGAACAATAAACTAAAGTAATGAGAGATCGGACATATAAAATACACTTTAATAAAACCTTAAAACTTCTTAGTAGTTAAGAGTATATACGTAATAAATGCAATGAATTTAGTAGATAATAGTAAAATATTAAGATAGAAAATAGTAAAAATAGTAAATAGTAAAAATAATTCTATCACTCTGTTATCACCTTCACTGGTTTGTATTGCGTGTTCATGGGAGAGTTTTCTTTTGGACAGGGGTGTCCACCAATCTAAAGGTTGAAACTTTCTGCACTCTTGCTACGTCTGGGGGAGGATAGTTCATTTTTTCTTCATAAAATCTGTGACTTTTGTAATTGTCAGGTCCACATCAATGCGACAGCCTCCACACATCCTCCCTGTATGGTGACTCGTCTCCTCTGTTGATCAATCCCACCCCTGAGGCGTCATCCTCAAATTTTGATTTTGACTTTTTTTTTTTTTTTTTTTGTTAGAAGGAAGCCTGCAGTCATTTGTGTATATGAAATAATAAAGATCTGAAAGCACAGCCTTGGGGTACCCCTTTGTTAAGTAAGTAAGCAACTTTAGGAACCAGTCCCTCAAAATGACTCCATCATTTACTCCTAAATTGGGATGTTGCTGTCTTACAAATACCCAGACCAGTTGGCTGGTTAATATCCCTAATACAACAGCATTTGGTTTTAAGGGGTTTTAAAACGTCTGTCCCTGCTTCTTTAGATCTGTTTTGAACACGCCTGGACAAAATATGTTGATTTGAGGTCAGAAATCTGAGGTAAAACTGTATCAATACCTGCGGATTATTTCATTGCACCGTGGAAAGATCCCTCCACATCCGCAAAATACCTCTACAAATATGATTCAGTGGACCGCTGCCTGCCAATAGGAGGGAGACAATGTTATCCTAGGGGGTGTTTTGCTCCCAGGGAGGTTTCAGCATGCCGGGGCAAGCTGAGCCGTCTGACTTTGCCTCACCTCAGTCCTTCTTTTTGTGAGGAAGTCTCCGAGCCGTTCTGATTGCTGATCTGGACCATCTCGGCAACTTTTTTTTAACCCTACAATGGATTTTGAGCAGAGTGACTGAGAATGCAGGACTTACTGGATTCACAGACTGGACCAACAAAGACGATCCGTGACCACAATGGACAAGGTATGGTAACATACTGATGTGTTTTAGTGATCCAGAACACTAGCTTAATGCCCTGCCTTAAAAAAAAAAAAAAAGCAGAGAAAAAGTTCTTTGCTCCTATCTTCCTGACTGCTTTCAGTAGATTTCATCCATGTCAGGCTTCGTGCCACCTGATTGCTCAACAACCCTCCATGTTTTCATGCGTTTGAGTTTTTCTTCCAGAATTGTGTTATGGCAAAAATTTTTATTTGATCACGACACATCCCACTTCCCCTTTTCCCAGATGGGAGGAAAGCTGTTCAAGAGAGAACGTTCACCAGATGGATGAATGTGTTCCTGCAGAGAGTAAGACGTGGACCGCTACACTTTCACTTCACTTTTTAATTTTTTTCAGGAATACCATCAATGTCAAAGCTTATGTTTCTGTTTGTTCCCAGCGCGTTCCTCCACTCAAAGTGTGCGACCTGTTCACTGACATTCAGGATGGCAGAATGCTCATGGCTCTGCTGGAGGAGCTGTCTGGCTGCAGACTAGTAAGAACACCGTCACACAGGGAAGCGATTCAGTTCAAGACCCATAATATGCGCTGGCTGGCAAAATTATTCATAACCTTTTGAACCATTTCATTTTTGTCATGTTGCAATCATAAAACCTTTTTGAAATTTCCTGGAATTGCATGTGATTGAGTATCACTGATGTGGAAACAGTGAAGTCATTTTTAAAAAAAAAAAAAAAAAAAAAAAAAAAAAAAAATATATATATATATATATATATATATATAAATATATATATATATATAGATATATATATATATATAATTTTTTTTTCTAAAAAAAATAATAAAAACATATATATATAATATTTTTTTTTTTTGGGATGTAAAATCCTAATAAAATACTTTATAGGGTATAGTAGTAATGAGACGAATTGAAACTGAGTTCCAGCGGTTTGATTTCTTTGCAGTCACTATATTTGCCTCTTGTGATCTGCTCTCCGCCTCTAATGCTGTCCAACACCTGATGTAATCTTGTGATTCTTCACACTGTCACGGTAGCTTTACAGGTTTAGGTCGTCATCCCATCGCATTTTCAGACTCAACAACATTTCCAAGGCCCTAGCCTTCCTGGATGACAGACATGTGAGTGTCCGCTCCTCAGTGCATCCAGTTCAACACAGCTGAGTCGGCTGTAATCCACTTACAACTCTGCTGTCCCCCAGGTGAAGCTCCTTGGCATTGATGCATCCGCGATTGCTGATGGCAACCCTTCCGTTGTTCTCAGCCTTGTCTGGAACATTATTCTCCACTTCCAGGTGGGAAACTGGGTACCTTCTGATATCTTTATGCACTTTTGACCAGTAATAGTCTTTTTAACTGATCTCATTGGGGGAAATCTCCGTTATAATAAACAACAAACAGGTAAAGGAGGCGACGGGAGGCCTGCAGCGACATTTGTCCACTAGCCTGTCTTCCATTTCGCTGAGTGCTTACCCATCCTCCAGTGACCTCTCACCACAGACCAGCGACAGTGTCAGCTACTCCTCCAACACCCTGCCGAGGAAAGGTAAAAAGGCGACAAGGGAGCAGAAGTACCACAGTAAAACCATCAAGAGTCTCCTGCACTGGGTCCAAAGATGCACATCAAAGTGAGTCTGCGTTACAAACCTCGATGAGTGGAAGGCAGTGTCGTTTTTCCACACCGAAGTTACATGATGCATGAATCCTTGATAGATAGTCATGAATTTTCAGGTACGGTGTGGATGTGGATGACTTTGGGGCGAGTTGGAGGAGTGGACTGGCGTTCCTCGCTTTGATAAAGTCCATAAACCCAGACCTGGTCGACCTGAGGGAGAACTTATCCAAAGAACCAAGAGAGAATATCCAGCAGGCTTTCATGGTGGCCCATCAGTTTTTGGATATACCCCCTCTGCTGGAGCCGGAAGGTAAAAGCCAGAATGACGACATAATAACTCACAACAGTTACAACAGCAGCACCAAGAACTGTTCATTTTTCTCCTCCCAGATTGCACCTCACCGGACGAGCAGTCCATCATAACATACGTGTCGATGTTCCTGGGACGTCATTCAGTCGTAGATGAGGTTAGTGCAGTTTGACACTTGGACAAACGCGCTTGCTTTAGTATTCTGTGCAAATGTCATGAAAAAACTGATCCCACTCATACACGTCACGTACGGAGCAACCCAAAAGTAATCCCTGGAGATATTTGTGGAAAAAAAAAAATTAAAAGTAATTCAATCTCATTATAAATCCAGCTGTTCTGTGAAGACCTCGTGGCTTTGTTATAGGAACCTCAGTGAAAAAACTGAATCCAGAAGACCGAGGAACCCAGCAGACTAGGTCAGGGAAAAGGTGTTGGAGAAGTTTAAAGCAGGGTTAGGTTTTAAAACAATATCCCTAGCTTTGGACAGAGCTCTGTTGAATCTATCACGTGAACATGGAAAAGCGTGGGAGCTGTTCACCTATTCTGACAGGACAGAAAAGTATTAATCAGGGAAGCAGCCTAGAGGGCCGTGGTGGCTCTACAGGAGCTGCAGAGACCCACAGCTCAGGTAGAAGAATCTGTTGAATCACAAATATTGTCTTCCTGTCTTTTTGGAAGACTGGCAATGAGAAAACCGTTGTTGAAAGAAAGTCGCAGGGAAATCTGTTTGCAGTTTGCCTCGAGCCATGTGTGGGACACAGTAAACATGTGGATAAATGCGCTTTAGATGTGACCGAGGTTGAACTTTTTAGTCCACATGCAAAGTTATCTGTGGTAAAAAACTGACGGTCAAACTCACCCTGAACACACAGGGACAGGAAAGCTGGTCAGAGTTGATGGAAGCTGAATGCAGGTCTCTGTTGGAAGAAAACCTGCTAGACGCTGCAAAAGACTTGAGGCAGAAGCTCACCTTCCAGCAAAACAACAATCATAGACAGCAACAAAAAAGGTTTATATCACAGTCCAGACCAACCTGCGTTTAGGAATGGGTCTGGGCTTTTCACAGACCCTCCCCATGCAGCCTGACTGAGCTTGTCCTGTTTTACAATGAAGAATTAGCAAAAATGTTGATCACGTGCAAACCTCAATACCTCAGGGAATTCATTTGAAGGCTTGCCAAAGTTATTTTTAGATATTTGTTTGAAAATAATGCCACTTCCTTTTTTTCCCTTCCACTTAACTATTCCCCCTTTCATTTGTCTGGATTTATCACCAGAAAATATAAAAAAAAAATGTGATGGCTGATGTTTGCTAATGTCACAAACTGTGGCACAATTCCAGGGCTATGAATACTACACTACACTGTATTTGCTAACTATTGCACTCATTGATCAGGCTAACTATTCTTAATAAAAACAGCTGATAAAAATGTATTTCTGTGCAATTATAAGTGTATAAACACTGATGGTTTTACAATACTATGTGTGCAAGTAATCCAATCAGACCAATAATACCAGCAGCACCTATAAATTGTTCTTCATTGCACCCATGTTCAGTTGTGAGGTGGCCATATTGGATTTTCAGGACAGGACTGATTGTATTGAGGGAATTAGGTGAATGTAGAGCAACAGAGGAATGCAGCCAACCCCCCCCCCCCCCCCCCCCCCCATGTGACGCGAGACAAAATGTAGGGGTCTTGAGATGACAACTCTGAAAGTGTTGTAACACTTTTGCAATTAAGCAATATCTTGAAAATCTGAGCAGTTCAGGTTTACACAGCTACATTCAACATTACGATAGTTCTTTTTGTGTAACAGGAAGTGTAATACATCAAACTTTATTCACATTGTTAATAAATATCTGGGCTCATTTTCTTGCAGATTTCTGACTTGGCAATGTCAGAGAATATCCTAGTTTTAATGTAACAAATCAATTCCTTTAATCATGGAAAATTACATTCCCAAATATTTATGACTTCTTAACATCAGAGAACATCCAATTGTTTTGGTAATATGGGAAATTAATCACACAATTTCTGAGTGTCTTTGTAGAAATGTACTCCTCTGTGGCCAACAATTTATTTTCTTTAATGTGCAATAGCCCTGATACTATTTTTATTTATTAATTACAAAAATAAAGCCATAGCTTTACCAGACAAAGTCATATTATTATGAAATAAAGTCACACAATCATTTGCACAATCATTTCAAAGTCCTGATACTAAAGATAATTTGATGCTGATGTACTAACAACATTTTCTTATCTGTGAAACTGATACCAAAGTATACCTTTCCAAGATGCGTTCCTCATTTTAACACAGAGGAAAGACAGCATTGTTTTGTAAGGGTTCTGATAAAACTACTACTTTATTCTCCTAATTTGGGGGGTTGCCAGTCTCTGCCACTGTGTTTTTGGGGGTCACAAGCTGTAAAGTTTGGGAACTGCTGCCTTATAGTACCTTAGGAGTTTTATTTTGGTGCTTTCCTTTTATCCAAAGTTTCCTGCCCCCATAAATAGTGTGTGTGTGTGTGTTGACATGGTGATATTAAGCGTGCCCCATTAAAACAGTATCAGACATACTGGTTTGTTCTGTTTTTTCTATTAGATGTTTGTCATACAGCTTGATTTTAAAAATCCAATATGGCTGCAGCATGTACAAAATATTGGGAATTAGTTATTTGAATTTCCAGCAGATTGTATCTTACTAAGATTGGTGGTATACATCAAACTTCATACCATCTATGAGCGTTAAAAATAAATAAAATACAGAGCAATACGTTGTTATCATCTTGTATTGCTAATGGTAATTAGCCTGGTAAATGGTGCAGGAAAGTTGGATGATTTCTGAATAAATTCCAGGTGGATCACTGTAGAGGAGTGCCTTTTAAGCCAAACCGTGATCTTTTCTAAACCATACCACCTAGTTTAAATTTCTAAACTTAACTACGTTTTAGCTCAAGCCAAAAAGAGTAAGTTGTTGTTAGCTTTGTCTGTCTTCTGTAAGATGGTTATGTAAGGTAAGTCTATAAAAAATTATGAAAAACATAAAAACAAATAAGATAAAATAGTACCTCAAAGTTTGGGGATGCGCGTGACTCAAAATTTGTGTTCACATCACAAATTTCCACGGAAGCCCATTTCTGACGCTCTCATGAAAAAAAAAACTTGTGTCATATAATTATGACTTACCTATCTCATAATTATGATACAGCTTTAATCAGCTCCAGGCATTCTAGGGAGATGGGTGAGACAAGTTTGGCTTGATAGACAGAAATAGATGTTGCTAACGTCATTGAGCATGTGGCTTTACAAATCTTGGATGTTGGAATAATCCAAAAATGTTAAATTAAGCCTCTGGACATTAGAGAGAAGACAGCAATAAAGCAACTTTGGTGGAGAAAAAAAAAAGCCAGAAGTGTAGTTGAGCAACAACTGCAAAAGATATGACAGCATGGCTACGGGTGGATGCACCAGAAATGTTGGATGGCTGAGATAGTCACTTTATGAGATATTATCTCAATATTATGACTTAGTTATCTCATAATTCTGAGAATTATCAGGGCAGCTGTGGCTACTAACAAGGCTCACCACCATCAGGGTGTGAATGTGAGAATGACTGTAGTGTGAAGAGCTTTGGGGTCGTAGGACTTGATAAAGCGCCATACAAGTTCAAGCCCTTTACCTTCAAAGTGCCGGAAATGGGCTTCCATAGTATTTCCAAGCATTTCAATGAAAAAAGAAAAACACTCTTTTATTCTAAAGTCTGACTATGCTTCATTTTACAGGACCACTTGACACATTTTGATTTTCCTGAGATTCCCAGCTTCGGATCTCTCGAAGCCGTCAGGTTCGGAGGAACCCCTGCTGATGACCCAGAAGCCAAAGCTCTGCTAACAAACTTTGAGAAGAGCAATGAGCAGCGGCTGTGGAGGCAGTGGTCCAGGAGGTTTTCAGAGACGTCCAAAGCCCTCGACTGTAACTCCAACAAGAGCGGGAGCCCTGAAACCTCCTTCCCCTCCAGTCAGAGAGTGCTGGAGCCGCCCAGTCCGCTGGAAGCGGGTGTAACTAACCAAGAGATCAGATCATGGATGGATAAGGAGTATGGTAAGAAAAGAGTGCATGGGAGTCACGTTTCCCAGAGCTCTGAAGAAGGAACCTACAGCTTGTCAGTGCTGGACTCAGATGAAGAGGATGCTTACACCTACATCCTGGATCTGAATAAAGATGTCTTCCAACCAAACAACCCGCCAAAAAGACAAGTACCAAAAGTAGAGGAGGAAACAGCCGAGGAGATGGAGGAAGAGTCAAAACATCTGGAAGCACTCGGGATGTTTAACGGAGGCAGACGTAAACAGCAGGGAGGACCGCTCAGTGAGGATACGGATTTTAATCCAGAATCAGCTATAGGGGCTCAGTCTGCGGCTCACAGGAAGTTTGACTTGGACAAGAGCAAAAGTGGCCTCAGAGAGACAACAAACAACAGAGCTGTGTTTGTCTTGGAGCCCGAGGCTGAGAGAGGAAGCAGAGGAGACCCGAGGTTCAACAGAGGAACAAACAGTGACGCTTGTTCAGGAGAAGAGAGCAAGGAGAAGATGGAAAACGACAGAGAGGGGAAGGATGGGTTTGACAACACGCTAGATTGTGGGGTAAAAGCAAGGGTTTTTGGCGTGGCTAATTGGAAATATGTTGAGGAAGAAGGAGAGGAGCTCTCTGAAAAATTGGGACGTGTGAGTGAGAGAACAGCGGGGGGAGATTCGGGAAGATTAGAGGAAGGGCGAGATCTGAAGGAGCAGAACGAGACAGAGGAAGCTAGTGCCAAGAAGAGAGAGACAGGCAGTCAGATATGTGGGAACTCACAAAGTTTCAGTAATAAAACCGAGGAAAGAATTTTCCCAGATGAAGCTGGTTTTATAACCCAGAATAGAAATGGGGTCACAGTTAACAACACGGGCTGTAAAGCAGGAGTGAAAGCGGAGGAAGCGTGCCATCTGATGACATCATCTGATTATGGGCCTGTTCAAACACGAGACTGGAAGAAATGCAAAGCTATGGTCAGGAGACACGAGGATCTGATAGCAAATCACAAAACTACCCCCAAAAGGCTCCCTGGGGACATCCACGACGGAGATAACGGCCGGACTGCGGCCTGCGGGCCATCTTCTCACTTACCAAGGTACCGATTCATCATCTCACACACACTACTTGACCTCTTGAGAAGTCCTAATCTCCCTAGCGCCTGATCAAGAGTCTGAATCCCAACCCTCCACAGAGCTAAACACAGACAAATTATTGGTTTGACCATACACGGGCTCCTACTGACAGGGTGCCCGGTGTTTAACATTACAGAACCCCGATCAGAGAGCACACAGTCAGGAGGAAGCAGGAGTCGAGGCGTTTCCAAAGGCTTGTTTCTGCACAGTAGAACCGCAGCGAGGACCAGATGACAGGAAACAACAAAGGAATCTGCTCCGAAAGCACCTCAATCAGAATGAGAAGACTTAATCAAAGAATATACCACAAAATGAAATTTGACATGAGATTAGAGCATTCCCTTTTTACTATTTAGTGCCACGATTCAACAAAAATGACAAAGAGAAATACAGCGATACACAGTGGTTAAAGTCCATGCTGATGAAATAGTTTAATTTACTGGTTTGAAATGAAAGTAGGATGAGATGCATTGAGACAAAATGTGGGTATGAAATGGCAGCTGGCAAATCGGGGGCTTCACTTCTGTAAAACTAGGCACCTGTTTGGGCTTTTTCTTTGTTCTAATACTTGAATGTACTATTTCAAACGCATAGAAGGCCTAACTGGAACCTTCCTGTGTTTCTCTGCATTCCAGGAACGACGGCGCATTCGCTGCTCAACCTATGGCAGCCAGCTGCAGCATAACCCCGTTAGAACAGGAAATGCTGCTGCTCCTGTGGATCCTGCTCTACTGCTACCTGATTCTGTCTCCGACGTACCTCTGAGTCAGCTCGACGCGCATCCTCCCACCGCTGGGGCCCTCTGGTCGTTTCCTCTAGTCCAACGAGTTTCCTTCAGAGCAATATTTATTATTTTGCACCTTCATGCCAGCAGATTTAGCACGGTTTTAACTCTGCCAGTGATTCACAAGATAATCTCCCAATTTTGCAACCGTCTTAATTATCTTGATTTCCAGGCTTGATTGTTGCTGCACTGATCATGTGAGGGAGTTTCCTGGGAAGGATGAACCCTTTCAGTTGTTGTTGACACGATCCACCACGTGGTGGCGTCGCAGCATCACACCAGCAGCATCTGCAGCTGCTCCACACCAGAGACTTTCTTCCCAGCCTTTGGTTGCCCACTGAGAATCTGACGCGATCTGCTGTTTAGCTGCAGGCCTGAGATTAAACTGATAATATTTAATGAGCAAGGAGAAATTTGGCAGCTTCTCAGAGAGCCACTTGTGGCTTCCAACATGTAATGTATATTGTTCATCTCAGATACAATGTGTAAGTTAAAGCTTGTTTTGTGGCTCCCCCCCTTTTAAAAACATGATCTACTTATAGAGGTCCTCATTTACACTTTGTACAAATGGGGATAAATACCACGGCAGTAAATTAATCTTTTATGCCAGTAGTATCATCCAAGATTTATACTGTGGGGAACAAGTGGTATGAAATAATTGTTCTGAATAAAAACACTGTTAGCAGAGTCGTTGGTGCCTCTCATGACAAAACTAATCTGGATAGTTTTTCAAAAATTATATTTAGTTTGTAACTCCTGTCCGCATTCAGAGGTTTTAGAAGAACCCTTTTAGAGGCGTTTACCTGCAGGACGTCAGTTCTTTTCGCTGGAAGGGTTTTAGTAGGGTAAACGTGTGGATTGCATATACGCAGTGAACATTTGTTTGATGAACGATGTCTAAATGGCTCATAGATGTCAAGGCAAAGGCCAGGCAAATTTATATGTGTAGCACATTTCAGTGCAAAGACAACGCAAAGTGCTTTACATGATTAAAAATATAGGAAAATATAAACAGAATGAAAGCAAGTTGGAATAAAATGTAGAAAAAAAAAATAACAAAAAAAAAAACATTGGAAAATGGAAACTAAAACCAAATATTAAAAACAGTTGGACTACAAACCTGTTTTTACCCGTGTGCAGGGCTGCCGTATAAGGGGGTATAAGGGCCCAAATAAGAAAATGTTATACATATAATTGAGCTTTTGGGATGATTTTGATTTTTTTTGGTCTTTGGGCCCAAAATCCGTGATGGCACCCCTACCTGTGTGACAAGCCTGAGGAAAACAGGAGAATCCACCGAGGCCCAACTCAGCTCTGGACCTCTCAGTTACTGAGGCGGGTTCTTTACTAGATGAGCCTCCGTCATATTTGTCACCATGTGGAACAAATCTTACTTATCCTGGACTTTTCCTGTCTACCAGCTTTTATTGTGGCTAATGAGTTTTAAACAACACTAAATGAACCCTTGCCTCTTTTGTTGATGGAAACGTGGTGCGATAACTTTGAAGGCAGGGAGGCTGTATGAAAATGTGTCCTCTAGCGCCGTCCGAATATGTGACAAATTTACCACTATCCTCTAAAGTCTTACACATTTTCAGTCGACAAACTAAAATACAGCCTTCTTATCATTACCGCAACATTATGTCAGAAAATAATGAAGCAGTTAGTTATTTCACCCTGAATTAAATCAAGCTGTTTTTAAGTTTCACGTTGTGCTTTCTGACATTTGTGCATAGTTTGGAATTTTAGCAATTTTCTAAGTTTAACCTGAAGAACCCAGATGCTATGGCTGCACAATATTGGTAAAAGTTGCAAAAGTGATAACGATATAGATTGCTATAAACACGGAAAAAATGAAAGTTTTCTGCTTCAGCACGAGGCAGGAAGACCCCTTATAGACCCTCGGATTAGCCCCTGGATAACAGGTAGTCCATCTAGCTAATTAAAAACAATCATTTCCATCTCAAATACAAGGTTTTAATGAAAAGGTTACCTCTAGTTTCTTCTCAACTTTACTACAGTCTTTATCTTCTCAAACATTTTGTGTTGCGTTAAACACCAAATGTCACCAAACATGTTAGAGGCACAGAGAGCCTGAATGCAGGGTGCCTAAATAACTAGCTAACACATATTGGACTCCAGGCAGTGCTTTACGATATGCACACTGCAATGCCTGTTATTGTGATAACAATACATTTACAATATATTGTGCAGCCCTATTATGCCATCCATATATAAACGGTTCGTTAGGGAGGTGTACCAGATAAAAAATATTTCTGTCTTACTTTCACAATGTCAACTTGTGAAGTTTTCTAAACTCTGCTGGAACGTTAACTAGAGCTGTGTCCTTTGGTTGGACTGGACTAAGATTGAGCAACAAAGACTCTTGGTGTGACACCTACAGTTAGGTACCATAGAGGATGTGTTATGCTGTGAGCCTGTTTCCTGTTCATAGCCCATGGGAACCTTGTCAGAGTGCATGGCATCATGAACTCTTTTTACAAAATCAGGTTACTCAAAGAAAAATCTGGTAGACTCTACAAGTAAATGGAAAAGAAGTTGTCAGGAACCAGAGATTGTGCCACTGGCGGTTTTATACTTAAGCAAATCCCCTACTGAACAAGTGTACTGAAATTCAAAGCTGGGCTTTTATATTGATTCTCTTAACGAAGGGGAATTTATTTTAAGGATCTAGACAGAGCAGTTCTTAGCACTGTTGCCTAGCAGCAAGAAAGTCCTACATTCGGATCCTGGCGCCGGGGTCTGTCTACATGGATTTGCATGTTTTCCCTCCGCCTGCACAGACACTCTCTGGGTACTCCAGCTTTCTTCGTCACTCCAAAAAATACAAGTTTTAGGTTGATTGCGTTACATAAATGACCCTTAAAAGTGTTTATGTGTGTGTGTGTGTGTGTGTGTGTGGGTGTGTGTGTACATGGTTGTTTGCGCTGTGTGTCTCTGTGCTGCCCTGTGCTGGACCGGCGACCTCTCCACAGAGTACCCGTCCCTCGCCCAATGGTCGATAGCCGCTAACCCTACTAGCTTGAGCATCCCTTACCAGGAGTGACAACAAACGTCTCTGTTGAAATCAAGTCCAGAAAAAGATTTTCTATTTAACCAGAGGAATGTATTGACCTGGTTTAGCGCTTCTGTTTGAGTGCAGCTGCATGCGCGCTGGGAAAGTTCCTGAAAATAAACGTATGCATCGGTTGCATAAGTGTTCAAAATCCATGTTGACCGGGCTGCGTAGCACCAAGGGGGAATGAGTATGCTCTGTCCTCAGAGTCCAACAAATGCACATTATTTACCGGTGAAATTCTAAGAAACTAAAAAACAACAAAAAAAAAAAAAACAGGCTGCCAGTGTTTGCTCAGGGCTCAACCCAAAGGTTAAAAGCTCAGCTCCAGAGATCGATACGCTTTCAACACAACAGCCGCTCCTGCTCCGAGCCCACACCACTTCCCTGAAGCAGGAGTGTGGCCTGTCTTCTGCCCAATCGGGGCCAGGATGGTAAGAGGAGACGTTAAGATGTCTGTCATGTATAGTTTAGCATGTATTACAATGCTAGCATTGCTGAGTGGCTCCTCGGGACACAGATCGGCTCTGCCAAACACCGAGAAGCTCCTCCGCAGGCCTGTGCGACGGGATGTGATGGCCATTCCGCTGAATCAGCTGAAAACAACAGCCCTGAACACAGCCTTGGCCTTTGAACCTTACCAAGACCTGACCACTAGAAGTGCTGTGGAGCAGCAGAACAATGTCTTGTTCTCGCCGTTGGGGCTGGCATCGGCTCTCGCCACGCTGTGCCGGATCTCTGGACCGGAGAGTCGGAGGCAGGCGTTGCAGGCCCTGGGCGTCGCGGCCGACGCGTCACCGGAAAGCGTGGAGGCCACCATATCTGCTCTTGCAGACCTGCAACACAACCTCACTCTCAGGGAGGGAGGGGCGGAAGGTGGCGTCCAGAAGGGACAGTCCGAGGCTGCGGTGGCGATTGGCGGTGACACGGTAGGGGCCGATGCAGCGAACGCTTCTGACGTAAACGATGGAGCAGGGGGGAGCAGGGGAGCTGAGAGTCACTCCCACCCTCGCAGTCGGCTACGAATATGGAGCCAGCTTCACGTTGATGGAACACCCTCAGCGGACTTTGAAGGTTTCTTATCCCAGCTGCAGCATCCAGGACAACCTGGCATGAACATCAGCTTTGAGACACAGATGAAAGATCTGCAAGACTCAGACAAACTTATACTCAACAGTTTTGTGTATTTTCAAGGTAGCTAACTGTTCTGCAGAGATACTATTTGGGGTTGTGTTAATGTGTGGTCATTCAGGTGCAACTCAATAGACCTGGATATTTAGATTATTTAGATGTATTACACACAGAGTGGTACATTCAAAGTGCTTATCTGATCGTGGCTTACAGCTAATGAAATTCAAATACTACCAATAAAGAAGGTGTTTTTAATATTTTAAATGTTAAGCTATGTGGGTCTGCATCATTATGGGGAAGACTGCTGAACTGACAGGTCCAGCAGACACTCACTGACACCCTTTACGAGGAGGTCCAGCCACAAGAGGTTGTCGCACAAGAAGCTAGCTGTACGCAGAGATCTGTGTCCAAATATATTGATGGAAAGTTTAGTGGACGGAAAATGTGCGGTTGTAAAAAAAAAAGCTTATAAGTAACGTTGAAAGGACAGAGCAGTAAAGGTAATTCAAGAAGGGATATTTACAAGATGTGGACGGCAACTGGAACCCAGGACATTAGCTACAGCTGTCACATTGCTTGTGTTTAGCGCCTCAGTCTGAAGAAACTTACCAAGCCCAAGGAGAAATAGGATGCCATTTTTCCTCAGTGGTCCAAAGTGTTTTTTTTTTTTTTTTTTAAATAGGCAAACTTTGCATCTTATTTGTAAGTCAAGGTCCCAGAGTCTGGAGGAGGAAGTTTGAGGTTTCCTTAGTCAGAGATGATTCAGGGTGCCTTATCATCTGCTGTTGTTGGTCCGCTGTGTTTTACCAAGTCCAAAGTCTGCACGGCCATCTATTATGAGGACCTACACATGCTTTCCTCCTGCTAGCACGCTTTAACGACCATTGTTGTGCTTGACTGGCCAGCAAACTAGTCTAACCTGTAACCCAACGGAGAATCTATGGAGCATTGTCCGGAAGAAGAGCAAAGACACCAGAGCCAAGAATCTCTCAAATTTTCAGAGAATATTCAGAATATCTTTTCACTAGCTGTAAGCCAGAAACATCAGAATCGACAGAAACAAGTGCTTAAATCAGACCCCTCTGTATCTAACTAATCTATATGAGTTTCACATTCTGAATTGAATTAGTAAAATGAATAACTTATAAAGCTGCATGTGCAATTCAAACGCTATGAACAGAAAGGAAAACCCATTTTAAAGACAAATTGTGGGAACTTCAAGGAAACGATTTTGACCCAGATTACATAATATTTAGTAAGTCTGGTAATATATCTTTCTTGCATCTGTGCAAGAACAAAGAACAACGGAGCATCTGCTTTCTCATTAGTTCCTGTTTTTATGTCCTCCTATAACAGTTAGCGGTCATAAATCTACACAACAGGATGTTTTTATAGGTGTGCAACTTCTGCCTTTGCCATTTTACTGTCATATTTCATCTATAACGTGCTCTTCCCATTAATGAACCATAAATCAGGTCTGCAGCCTTTTGAACGGCGCCACACCGTGCTGCGCAGCTTCCAGCTCAATGCCACGACCTCCGTGGAGGTTGACACGATGTTCCTGGACGACTCGTCCGAGGTGATGATGCTGTACGACACCAACTGCTCCGTCACCGTGGTGCGGCTGGCCTTCACGGGCCGGCTGGCGTCGCTCTTCCTGCTGCCCAAAGGAGAGATTCAGCCGCTGGAGGCCTGCCTCTCTGACAGCCGCATGAGGTTCTGGATCAGCAACCTGAAGCCTGGGTAGGTGGGGCGTGCCGAGGGTCACCAGGAAGGAGAATTCTCATTCTGAGGTGAAAGGAAAATGGTGCTTGGCTTTCAACATTTGGTGCCAATACCTTTTGGAGCCCCTTTTTGCCATATGTAACACTGTTTTAATTTAGGGGTATTAGTGTGAAGAGGGTGGCATAGAAAGGCAGCTCTTTTCTAGACTTTTATTTGTGTAAAAGAAGAAGAAGAAGAAGGAACAAATGCGAGACCATTTATCAATTTCCTTTCACTTTACAATTGTGCCCTAATTTGTGTTAGGATTTGACATAAAATGAAATACACTGACATTTTTTCAGGTAAAGATCTTTTTCACACCTCTGTACTCGGAATCTGAGCTCATCTATTTCCTATGTATTGTTCATCAGAAAGGTCTTAGGGATAAAGCCATTGGATGGTTTAAGGATACAGCTCTGGAATGTAACTTAAACCATGTCTGGCAGCTTCAGGAACACTACAAATCCGTAGTTTGACAATAAAATGACATGACTACTTCTACTTTAAGGAAACCATAAACAGCTTTTCGCAGATCTGGTCTCCCAGTCGCACTGGCTGAGCCTCGTACATTGAGAAGGGAATAAATATAATGCCAACCACTAATGTTATCCCTTAGCAACATCAAAAAAAAAAATATGCGCTTTACAATAATTAGGCTGTTTGAATGTTGGTTGCTTGCTTGCCACAAGGAAAAAACTTTAGTTATTTTTAAAATGTGATATTTTTTCTAACTTCCTGTGGTGGTTAGCTGTGCTACAGTACACTCATTTGCTAGTAAACAGGAACAGATGAAGATCAGGTCTAGGTGCTAGTTATAATGCTATTCCAAAAATAATGGTATTTTTAAACTCAACATTTTTGGATATGACCCAGGGATGTGCTGAGCCATCCCTGGGTCACTAAGTACCTGCCTTAAGATGTATTGCACCCTTTTTGAAAACCAATGATTTAAATTAGTTTTCCATAGTGTATTAAAACTCCAATGTAACAAAATGTGATTATGCTACTCAAATAAATAATATCCACCTGCAAGAGGTTGCAAAGAGTTATTTTAGCTATCGGGTCATACATAATCTGTTATGTTTCAGAACTGCCAATTTACCCATATGGGAATTAAAACCACAATGATTGGAAACAGGGTGGGAAATACGGTCTTTGGCAAAACATACAATTCATTTCGATTGTATGTGATATCAAAATATTTTCAGCATCTTCATATCAAATCAAAAATACTTACTTCCAAGAGAAATAAATCGATATGCTATATTAAAGTACCTCATTTGGAAGTCACATTTTCTTTGGCATCTATACTCGTGAAAATATAGAATCTCACTCCCTTATACTCCTGTCAAATAATTGGCCATCTGCATTTTATTTAAATGCTGTTGAAAGACACAATTCCATAGGAACATACTGCTCCATCATCAGGCTGAACATGCATGTCTGGTAAACGTGTGTTGTGCACAGCTGAAGGACCAAGGCAACTGTGACTCAAATTTAGTGGCAATATAACAGCATTACTTAATGCTATTCATTAGCTACGTTTACATGGACAAAAGTAATCGGAATAAAGGGCCGATCGGAATAAAAATGCATCATCAGTAAACAAGCCAATTGGAATATTGTGGCCAGATTAAGCTCAATCAGGATGAAATTGTATTCCGAATGAGAGGGGAGGTTTATGCCGATTGATAATCCGATCATCATGCATGTAAACATTTATCAGGATCAAGTTATTCTGAATGTGGCAAACTGACCCGAGTGCGCCCAACGTCAACGTAACGTATTTCTGCTTCGAGTTGTGGGAATATGTCCGGGAGCAAAACTATCTGGCCTCCCGATACAACCTCTATATTAAAAACATTAAAAGAGGTCAAAATTATTATTTTTTCAGTAACAGATCCTGTCGCGAGTCCAGCCTGGGTACTTGGAAGGCAAATTAACTCGTACAATAATGTTTTGCTTGCTATTTTTTGTTGTTTAGCAAAGACAGAAATACTTATTTTTTTCAGGGAAATTTGATATTTTGAATAAAGCCAGGTGCATATGCAGGCTCATTATGATCGGATTAATTGATTGTGTGCCCTTAGAAACGGTACAATCCGATTATTTTTTGTTTTTTAATCCTAATAAAATTTAGGATTAAACTTTCAACACTAACATTGTGTTAGTGTAAACACATTCAACACTAACATTGTTAGTGTTGAATGTGCGGATGATTCACTTAACTTTGCACGCTGGAAGCCTGAAACAGCAAGTGAGAAACTGAGGGCATAATAATTTGTTAGCTGATTAATTCAGCTAACAAATTATCTTGGCCACTTGGGGAGTTTTATAGGGCGTTAAGATTCCATTACCAAATGGCCAGTTGATCCTCGGATATGAAGAAATAGATAAATAGATAACATGAGACAATAACAACAGATCCTGACCCAGCAGGACGCTTTGAATTCCACGGCCTTGATGCAATTATACATGCAAAATTAGGGAAGGGAGCACATGAATATTGATACAAAGACTTGACAGGAGGTGATGTTCTACAAAGTCCTCTTTATTTACTCATTCTCAGACATGTAGGACGGGATTTTAGGCACTTCGGCATCCATGCAAGACAAGAAACAGTGTGACAGTAGCTTTGTTAGTATGTGTAAAGCGTTTGGCGAGTTAAGTTGCTATATCTGTCAGCCACCATTTCTAGTGCTACTGGTAAAGCTACTTTACAAGCTGTAATAACAAATGCATCCCACTGATCTCAACCCTTTAAGTAAGGGGCAAAATTTCTTCCTTTTTTTTAGTTTCCGGCAGTCAAGGCATGATGAATGCAGCTGAGGAGCTTCTAAATGAGCATTAATAACTCTTCTCCCTACATACGCCTGTTAAAGCCATCAGTACCTCTTGCATGGCTTGTAACAAGACCTCTACCAGCGGATCCATTGACACACTGATTGTTGTTTTCACAGGAGGGCGGAAATCCGTCTCCCGAAGTTTCGCCTGAGAAAATCCTACAGTTTGGAGAGTATCCTCAGAAATTCTGGGATATCGTCGCTTTTCTTGCCTGGAGCCAACTTCTCCGGGGGACAGGGGAGGAGGAAGCTGCAACTCCATGAGGTTCAGAAGAATTCATTACGGAGTGGTTGATCGTGAAATATTCTCTGAAGAGCTTAGCCCATGCAACACACACACACACACACACACTTCAAGCAGTGTCTTTACCTCCAGGCCCCTCACGAGGTGATGCTGGAGGTGGAGGAGTCCGGATCAGGAGAGACGGGGAGAACGGACGTTCCGCTGGACTTCTCTGTCCCCCAGAGAATCACCTTCGACAGACCGTTTATCTTCATCGTCTACGATCATCTGACTGGGATGGTGCTGCTCATAGGCAGGATCGCCGATCCCTCGAACGCCTAGATACCACAAAGTGCTTTCTCCCTTCTGTCTTTGTTCATTTCCTGTGTTTACCTACGAGACAGGATAGCTTGGGTTAGACTTTTTTTTCCCCCAGCAGTGTTGCATTTCAAAAGAGAGGAGAAAGCAACATTTCCAGGGAGTTCATAGAAGTGAGTGCATATTGATTTTCAAACATTAGGAGATGATTTATGGTTTATTTCTCCATTTTCGGAAACTGATGAAAAGACGTTCAAATTGCTGCTATTTATCCCTGTGACTGAATCACTGCTATCTGGTAAAAACATAAAACATTTTTTCTTCCATTACAAAAGCATTTTCTCTGTTGTCTTTTTCCGCCACGAAACCCATTTCCTCCCTTAACGTCTCTTTATCTTCTTAAGCAATTATTGGGAAATTGCTTTGCAAGAGTATCTAGGCTCATTCGCTGACACAAAACAGCCAAGGCTGCTGAAATAGTGTCACATTTTAGTGGCTTCCTGCAACTTTTTGCCTAAGTCAGGCAGCCATGTGGCAAAACCACATTGATATTTACCTCCCCAAGGAGATGATGAATAGAGGATAGCTTGATGAAAAGGACGGTAGATCCATCATAACTAACAGAAATGTCAGCCTATTAATCAGCAAGGCTTTCACCGATTCATTGAGAAACCCAAGATCAAGAGCCAGAAGGAACCTGCTCCGGATCCAGGGATGGCCTACATGTGAAAATTTCAAGTTAACTTCATTACTTATGTGATCCTTTTTCTCAAGCCTTTTCAAGCGGGGCCTGCAAAGTGTTCCTCTGAACACATTAAATGAGTCTGAAGTTGAATCCTCTAATAAAACAGACCCTTTAAAGCTTTAGACCATTTCCCCCTGTCTCAATCCGTTTTAATTTAACTACTGCCTGATTACGGGCTGATCCTTGTCTGTGTTTTTGCTTTTTATGCGTTTTTCTATGCATGTTAAGTCTTGTGTTTTTGGTGATCGTGTTTGTCTGCGCTGCTTCGCTGTGCCTTTAAATTTCCCCTCGGGGACAAATAAAGTTTTATTGAACTGAATCACCACAGTTTAGAGACATCCCACCTACAAGCGCCACTGCTATGAATTATATGTGTTGTCATGTGAAAACAAAAGAAACCCAATGAACTATTCAGCTCTTTAATAGGAAACTTTCACGTAATGGTGTCTAATGTCATTTTTAAATCATCTGGATAAAGTATTGGAGTTAAACAACAAACAAAACCTTGTTTCACTCATAAAACAAACAATATAATGAAAAATGTTTATAACACCCTGCCACTGAAAGCCAGTGCTACTCCCTTTGGTTCAAATGATTGAAGTAATATGCTTCTTGTAGCTTCCTACCAGTCTAGGACATCAGTCTGAACAATGTTTGCCTCACAGGATCTTATTAGATCAATTTATGGGCTTTGACTCAGCACTGGGGTTTCAATTCCTTAATTCTCCACCAGTCCTGGGTCGATTTACTGGTATGTTTTGGTAAATTGCTAAATTGCAAGGTCCAGTTTTGCTTCAGCTTTAAGTTTTTTTTATTTTTTTTTTTATAGATAGTCTCACATTTTCCAAAAAGGAGCCCTCTGATACATGTTCATGGTGCATTACATCAGACTAATATGGTCGGGGCCAGCAAGACATCCCCGAACCATGACAAGTTTACCTCCATGCTTCACAGCCTGTACGATGTGCTTTTATGCCACACATTTCCACTTTTCTGTCACCAGATATTTAAGGTTTAGACTGATCTGTGCAAAGAACGTTATTCCCGAAGTCCAGGCCTTCACCTATGTTTTCTCTGGCAAACTTCTGTTAGGCTCTATTGTTTTATAGAGACAAGGTGATCTCTTTGCGCTTCAGACTGCTCATTGAACTTCACCATGGTGGTGTTGTTGTGAAATGCCTCTGTGCGATATGACCTTACTTAAGTGGGAATAAATATGTGGGTGTCCGAATCATTCCTCACCAGTCATCTTAAATTACACTTCACAGAACAATCTAAAAGTTTTTAATGTTTGTTATCTATTTATATTAAAAAAAATGGTTCTGTCCATATGGCCAAATATGCACTGGCGTCCTAGTTTCCTAGTGTCTATACGGATGAAGATTCATGCCCCTTGGCATCCCAAATGCTCGTGGGACAAAGACAACAGAAAAGGAAATGTTATTTTTAAATACAGACAAAATACACTTAAAATGAATAAAAAACATTTACAGAAGCTTCAGTTCTGGCTATTTTCAGGGTTTTGAGAAGTATGTAAGACCTGTACCCAGATGTTATTCTAGTCTTCACATTTAATTTCTTTGAATTCTCTGTAAAATATATTTCAACTGCAAATAAAACAAACACTTGTAGCTAGCTGAAATAATGGAATAGAACTTCTCTTTGGCCTCAAGTTTTTGTTTCTGTGCAAGAACATGTTTTGGCAAAATTGCCTATAATAATAAGTATTATATTGCTGTTGTAACCTTGTTGGCAATTTGTATTTAAAGGAGCTATAAGTAAGATATTTACTTTAAAATCAACCTAAATCCTTCTCACTTGTCACCCAGGATGGAAGTAACATTCCTTATAAACAATCGGTCCTCTCCATCAATAATCCATTAGTCACGTTTTTCTCCTTTTAAACCTAGAGTTACGGCCCGGAACTACTTTGGTGTAGTGTAGCCCGTATTTACTTCCTGGTTCCTGAGTCAATCATATGAAATTTCCCAGGGCTCCCTAAACAGAGCGCAGCATTAGCAGCCTGCTAACATGGAAGCCAGTAAGAGAAGCAGACTACAACATCATAGACCTGTCCTGTGTAAGTTAAAATTCAGTGGGGTTTCACGGCGCTTAAAAACGGCATATTAGATTATTGTGATTGGCAAGCTGTTGTACTGATTTGAGCCACAAGCTGTCAGTATTACTTATATCTCCTTTAATTATTGCAAGCAGTATGCCATCACCACTGTAAGCAAGTCAACTTCGTTCCTAATCCTATCAACAGAGTTATTTCCATTGTAAAGTACAATAAATACCATTCCTAACAGTGGTTGCCTGTAGAAGGCAGATAGTGTTTGGTATTTTATTTTTTATGTTAATTGCTGTGAAGGCAGTCTATTTTTGCTGCTCCTGATTAACCTCACCTGCAAGCTGAATTATTGTGATACTCTAACGTTCACAAACACACTAGAGTCCATCTTGTCCCACTTACGCCTCAACCATTTGAGACCGACCCAAAACAGTTCAGCCAATCCCATTGCAGCACTGTGGCTTAAGGCGGGATATACAGCTGTGCCGAAAGCAAGAGCTGCTGAGCCCACAGCTGAACCAAAATAACCATGGCAGCGCAGGAATACGCACGCGCAGCTGCTACTATCACATCTGGTTTATCTCAATCCCCGATTTCCTTTTTGAAAGAAGAACAAGAAGAAGTGCCTTGACTAGCTTACCTTGTTGTGGTTTCTCATAACGCCTGCTGCCACTAGGTGTTGCTTCACCCAATCAGCTTAGAGACTTCTGCTGAATGTCCCTCCTTTCCCCAAATGGATTCCATGTGAGCAAGACCAGATTGATAATGCGGAGAACGGAGAGTGCTACACATTATCTCTTGGCTGGCCAGGTTATCTCCTGAAACTAGGCGCCATTGTTAGCCTGGGATCAGTCCTTCCAGGACCTGACCGAAGTCTCCCTGAACTCCCTCATCCATTTGTCCCGTCTGGGACCCAGTCCTGTGTTGCTTTTCTCAACCCTATTCGAAAGGCTGCAACAATGATGGGAAACAGACAAGGTTTTCCAAAAATGGACTGGAGGGGTCATCACAGGTCTCTGCATTAAACAACACCAGCCTACATGGGGTGCAGACTGTAAAGTTACAGTAAAAAATGAACAGCACTATTTTGGGTTATTTAGGCTGTCAGAGAAAAAAAATGGGTGTTGGTTAATTTTTCCAAGTCATACTTTCACCATGTCATTAAAAAAAACTAACAAAATATTTAATTTACTTGTCACCATGTCTTTAAAAAACAAAATATTTAATTTTCATGCTAAATCTTAAGTTTCTAAACTAAATATTTAGCTTCCCAGGTAAATATGTAGTGTGACATTTAAATGTGTGAATGACGTGGTGCAAATATGACTTGGAAAAAGGAATTTTTTTGTCTCATGACAAGCTAAATAACCCAAAATATTGCTGTTAATATTTGACTGTGTAGCTTTACAAAAGGCACCCCCTAAGACCAACAATATTCTGCCACTTTGCCATGTTCTGAAACATTGATCTTACTGATCCAAACCTGTGGTGGTGGTGGTTTTTGAAATAAGCTGGATGGCCAGTGTCCAAAGGTGCACACCAGATAATGAATAAAACACATCATCAGTTAGCTGTTCCGTAAACAGGGTTTGTATTGCTTTTATGCATGTGCCTGTCCCCTTCTTGCTGCTGAAGATAGGGAGGTCAGGTTATGTGTGTTTTGCAGGATTTCAACACATGTTATCCCACTTCAGAATCTCAGATAATTTCTTACATTGTGGTTTAGGGAGCAGCAGAAGGAGCAGTTCCTCCAGGGTGCCATTTACACAAGAACTGCCACTGTATCCCGCACTGTTCCGTGACTTTAGTTTTTTATTATTCTTAAATCTTGTCATGTTGTGTGAGCCATGTCGTTACACAGTTAATTTAAATATTTGTTGCTTCAGTCTAATATAACGAAAAACGAAAAAAAGCAGGACTAGTTTGATTTTTCCATTTTGAGCACCAATAACAACATTTTACTCCTCCATGAAACCAGCAATATTGTTGAAGTTGGAAACAAAATGCAGGTAAACTGATATATTATGTTGTAGAAGAAAAGTATGCTTTATCACATTAGCCATCAGGGAATCTGTTTGTTTGTGTATATATATATATATATATATATATATATATATATATATATATATATATATATATATATATGTGTGTGTGTGTGTGTGTGTGTGTGTGTGGAAAATTGTGAGCGCTGCCCCTTATCTATGGTGTGTTGCATCAGTGCAGAGAGATCAGTCAGATATCAAAGGACAGAGACTGGGGAGACTGATTCCTGGTTAATTTTTGACCAAACTGTCAGCTGGTTCTCTGAGCTCCTCTATAAAAACTGGAAATCTTTCCCAAACCTTCTGCAGCAAAGAGGACAGTAACGGTAAGAAAATCACTTTACAGAAATTAACTTTATCCATCAGCAGGACAACTAGACCAACCTTAAAAGCATGTTTATGTATGAAAAATAACTTTGCATGCTTGTGTTTGCTGTGGAAAGACAGACTTGTTATTGGTAAATGACTACCGTGCTTATCGGATTAGTGCTTAATGCTTCGCCTTTCTCTGTTTAACATAGTTAATTTGCTTTTTCTCTGCCAGGCTCCGAGATGCGTAGTATCTTTGCTAGTTGTGCTCTGGCAGCCCTGCTGCTGGCTGTGGCCCAAGCCGATCACCACATGCACCACAACCATGAGGGCAACATGAGCTGCCACGTTCTTTCCCCTCTCAATGCCGACTTTGCCTTTGCCCTCTACAAAAACGTGAATCGCAGAACCGGTCCTGGAAAGAACATCTTCATGTCACCTCTGGGCGTCTCCGCCGCTCTGTCCATGCTGTCCACGGGGGCCCGCGGCAAGACCCACAGCCAGCTGTTCTCCACCCTGGGATACAGCGAAATGGACCAGGCTCGGGTCAACGAAGCCTATGGCCATCTTTTCCAAATGCTCGGCCAGAGCCAGCAGGAACAGAAGCTGGACCTTGGGAGCTCTGTTGCTGTGCGCACTGGCTTCAGTCCTCTGCCGACGTACCTGGGTGACCTTCAGAAGTACTACAATGGTGAGGTCTTCAACGTTGACTTCTCCAACCCTTCCGAGGCGGTGGCTCAGATCAACAGACACATTGCTGCAAAAACCCAGGACAAGATCAAGGACATGGTGAAGGACTTGGATCCTGCACTTGCTATGGTGCTGATCAACTTTGTCTACTTTAGAGGTAAGTCTCCAGAACAGAGTCTCTTATGTCAAGTATGACATAAGAGACGATCCAACCAGCCATTCAATACACCCGTTAATCTTTGAAGGGTCACATCGGGGCTGGTGCCTCTCACCACCAGCCATTGGGCAGGAGGCAGGGTACACCCTGGACAGGTTGCCAGTTCCTCACAGAAAGATACACAGGGCGAACTACGATGCACACACATATACCTGAGAGCAATTAGAAGTACAAACACATAAGAGTGTTTTACGTATTTATTTTTTACGTTGCTCTCCCTTTCCTTTGTTGCGTCACACAGGACAGTGGGAGAGGCCCTTTGACAAAAACCTAACAGCAAAGGCAGATTTCCATGTGGATGGAAACACAAAAGTTGAGGTGGACATGATGAAGAAGATGGGACGCTTTGATTACTACCAGGACAATGACAACCACTCCACCATCGTCTGCCTGCCCTACAAGGGCAACACCTCCATGATGATCGTCTTACCTGATGAAAACAAGATGGAGGTGGTTGAGGGTTTCATTAACAAGGACTACTTGAGGAACTGGCACGACAAGCTCTACAAGAAGTAAGAGCAAAATCCGTATCTTCTGTTTTTCTTAGAAACAGGAACCGCGGCGGCGAGGAAAGTCAACGCAGAGTTTGCCCCTTTTACAGCGGACGTATCAAACAGCTGACGTTGCTTAATTCACGGTGTTTTGTTCCACAGCAACCTGAACCTTTTCATGCCAAAATTCGCCATCTCGGTTGCCACCCCGCTGGATGAGACTCTGAAGGAAATGGGAGTAACAGAGGCTTACAGTGATCTGGCTGATTTCTCGGGCATGTCCGATGAGATTAAGCTTAAAGTCTCAAAGGTAGGTCACCCACCATACAGGATTAACAATAAAAATAAATAAATAAATCTGTAAATCTGACCATTTTCCTTTTTTCGGCTGCAGGTCTCGCACCAGGCAGTGTTGAGCGTAGACGAAACGGGCACGGAAGCAGCCGCTGCCACCACCATGGAAATCATGCCCATGAGCTTGCCCGTCGACGTGATGCTCAACCGGCCGTTCCTGGTCTTCATCACTGAGCACTCGACGAAGAGCATCATCTTCGCGGGCAAAATCAGCAACCCAACAGCTGCTTAAGGACGCGTGTGATGTGTAGACCTGTCACAGGCTCAGTGAATTCCAGCGGTTTCAGGACATTTATCCATCATCCGTAACAGTGATGACGGCGATACTGTGTGGATTTGAATAAATGGCAATTAGATGGGATGTGAATGAGACGATCTACAAGTAACAGAAACGTGGTTCCATTAATCCGCTTGTCACCGTAAAATGTTTGGTACCATTTGTCATCTGTCTTGGTTGATTAATATCTTTACCCATCAGGATAGATTATTCTCCCATTGACTGTTTCAAGTGATGAATTAATGACTGAACCATCTGTCAATACAACATCTGCAGCATCCACTAACACATTAAAGCAACTTGTCATTGCCCTATTGCTGTTTCAACAAGACTGTGAAGTGAAAATAAAGAGACGTTTTAAACAACCTGAATTTTATGTTTTTCAGCCTTATTACTTAAGCATTGTGCGATTTAAATTGAAAGTATTTCAAAAATAAATGGGAATGGAAGGAAACAGGATTTGTCCTAGGGAACAAAACAGAGCAGAGACTAAGTTCCACTGTGGCCAGGGTCCGAACTTTTTTTTTTTTTTTTTTTAATGCAAAGGATCTGAGTGTGGAGAAAGATTTATTGACTTCCTCTTTATCCACCACTCCATCAACCAGAGTGCTGATGTTGTCCGATAAACAAACGTGGCTGAAAAATGTGTGGACATTGATTGCCCACGTGGCATTGCTTTCTAATGACTTTTCCCTTCCATAGACAAGCTGGTGTGCTCACAAACTGTTTGCGTGTTTTTAAAAACGGTCTGATAGGCAGACTTCGCCTATCTTATGTGTAAATACGATAAATCAAATGAGGTTTTTATTACAATGGGCAAATCTCAAACTGAAACAAAAAAATAAAAAAATCCGGAATTAGCCATTTCCTTTAGACTGCACCTCCACACTAAGTCTTATCCTCCCAAGTCTTCAGGCCAGTCTCCCCATATGATCCAATCCTCTCCTCCCATCCATTTATCTCCTTGATCCCTTCCTTCATTAATATCTTTAATCTCACATCTTTGTGGTGCGGTCCTTGCTAGTCAATTATTCCTTAAATTGCAGATTTCTTTAACATGTATATTAGACATTGCCATGTTGTTGTAGCATTTTTGGGCCTAAGAAGATCAACACACGTCTTGAATGGCATGCTCTCTGGTTTTTCCCATTTTCATGAGTGGCTATGAGAAATTGGCCTCTGACTAATGTAATATTTTTTTACCTCAAGGAAACGGGAAGTGGTGTATTACTAATTAAATGATCCTCGACACTCATCAATTTAAGAAAGTAACGTGTAAATTAGGGATGTTCTGATCAGTATTTTTTCCCTGATAGCAATCCAAGTCATTTAAGAATATAGATTTTGCCAATTAGTATTGTGACTGTGTAGCACTTAACTCATCATTTACTTTCATGACACTGCAGTCTTTCTTATTAGAGCTTATTGACTGTGAGGCATTTTCTCCCAACCATGCTTTGTCCGAGTCAGCTTTGATATGCCTCTGTACTGTTCTGACAATGCATCAGGCATAGTTTTACTATTTGTTCCTGAACATCAGTCTGACTTGGGACATACAATAAAAAAAAACTGCTGTCTTGTTTCTGCAGACAATGAAGTAGTTTGATTTAGGGCTGGGATAATATCAGACTAACATGTATGTTTGGACATGACTTGCAAGTTTGACTCATAACATATTTCGAGTTAATCGTATGCAAACAAACCCAACAAAACAAGCTACATGAAGTCAGTGCTTTGCTTTGAACGCCATGAAGATTAGTATCTAAAGTTTCAGCTGCTCCCTGTGTTGTTCACCTGGGGCAGGTGGAAACGCTGCAACAGACAGCGTAGTCTCTTTTTCACAGTCAAATCATTGAAAAAGATGTAGATTTGATAAAAAAAGAAACCCAGAATCATTAAATGAATTAAATGTTGTACGCTGCAATTTTTCAAGCCATCCACCCAAAAATGGCTGGTATTCCATCAGGACAAATAACATTTTTGAAAAGTGCTTCAGTTACGCTTGCTTTACAGGAATAAATAGGAATGTCACCAATTGTGGCACAGGTGACATAATATCTATCTATCTATCTATCTATCTATCTATCTATCTATCTATCTATCTATCTATCTATCTATCTATCTATCTATCTATCTATCTATCTATCTATCTATCTATCTATCTATCTATATATCTCCAGCTGTCAATGGGCGAGAATATATATATATTTATATTTAACATTTTGTGGGAATCTCTTTGCATCCTACTTCCAGCAAAACTGCCTCCTCATAATGTGACTGGAACAATCATCCATTACAAATAAGATGTGACACCAAGCTCTCTATGATGGACGTCGGCTTTTAACCATTTGGATCAACTAAATATAACCAAAGATGAAGTGGAAAACTGAGGTAGAACTCTAGTTTGAAACCCAGATTATAGGTAATCAGAACTGAAAAGGCTTAATGGGCCCTGCTTAGTTTGCTATTATGGTGAAACCCAGTGGAAGCATCCTAAGTCAAGGCATAATTAACAGCCATTTCTAGAATCGTAGACAAGGAATTAGCCTTTTAATTACAATTACAACTAATAGTTCTTCACTCCTGCCACTGACACTGAAGTTGATGTCTGTTTGAGGAAAACCCATTGAAAGATACATTTCTTGAAGAACCGTTTGAGTTGACGATGGTTCCTTTTGTGGAAAGAGAACAAAATATATACATGCATAATTACTGGGTTTTTATTACACTTTGTGAAAGATGTCATTATGTATATAATTAATGATTTGAAGGGGATATATTATGCTTTCCAGTTCTTCTTTTTTTTTTACATTTAAATCATTCAGTTGTGGTCTATATAAAGTGGAGCTGCAATGCTTTGGTCTGAATTCCTTGTTAATTTACCCCCATATTCCCCCTTTTTACCCCTGTGCTGAGGTTCGTCTGAGAGCAACTCGTTTTGGTGCTGTCTCTTTAATTTTAAAGAAGGCACTTCACCCTCCGCGACCAGCGACCTGGAGGGGGTCCAGGCTGCAGAGCATTCAACTTCAACTTGTTTGGCCGTTTTTTAAGTTTGCAGGGGGACTGTGTAATGAACAGCCGACGACTTTTAGCTTCAGCATCCTTCAACTTGGACAACAAAATTGCTTTAAGAAATAAAAATGCCAGATTTGCAAGACTGGTAATCTAAAAGTCCATGACCTTCTTTAGCAGCTCCGCAGCAAATACTGTGACGTAATTGTTCAAAAAACGGAATAGAGAGCAGAGAAATATGAACTTCTTGAAAAATATAACCCCAAAAGAATATATCAAGATGATATCTACGTATCACCTGGAGAGGTACTCAAAACAATTATTTACTGGCTAAAAACTGTGGATTTTGCATATGTCCCCTTTAATAATATCCACCCAAGCCTTTAACTATATTTAGATAAACTTTTTCAGTTTGCTCCTAAGTAAAAGAATGGATTTGGCCCTTTCCCAGGATACGTTCAGTATTTTTCCATTTTAAATCTTTCCATTTTTCAAAGAAATGACCAATCACTTTACTTTACTGGTTGAGTAAGCGATTTTCACTGGAGTTATAGCAGAGACAGTGTGCGTAACCTGATGGCCATCAGCCTCAACTGACTCTTCGCCCTTTGACCTGTCAATAGAGGGGCTACTGCAGGCTCTTTACACATACACTTTGATTTCCTTGTTAGGGTGCACACACTAACTGACTTCTGCAAAAACCATGAGTAAGATGTATCTGAATCAGAGTGATTTTTTTTGTCATTTTGAATTTCATTATATTTTAGATTTAGATTTTTTCAATAGGGAAAACGTGAAATTTGGAATTCAGTAAGCATCCAATCATGGTATGACCCATATACAAAATGCTTTAGGATTGTGAAACAGCCAAGTGTAGGATTTGTAATAAAACCTGCTGACGCGACTGTAGCAAAAAGCCAGTACGCCGAACTGCTTTACTTTATTCCACAGGAGTTTTCTTTCACTAACCGCACCTTGATCATTGAACTATTTTTAAGTTTTCAGCCAAAGAGAAAGCTGTTGTAGGTGAAGCAATCTCCATTGTACAAACAGACCAATTCTTTCTGAAGGGTGGCTTGCATTTGTTTTTTTTGTTTTTTTTTTTGCTTTATGAATTTGGAAATCTTCCTGTTTTCTGGAATTCACATCATTCATATAAACGAAAGTATATGAAATTTAATATATTTACATTCAGATCCCTGAAACTAACCCCAGTATAAGAAGCATAATGCCACCCCAGACAAATGTTTTCAATCAAAGTGGATGGTGCAAAAGATCCTAAGTGGTGATGGGGGTCAAGGGGGGGTGGTGGTGGGGGGGGGGGGGGGGGGGGGGGGAGTGAGCAGAGTAGTGCAGGTAGTTATGTTATGCATTGGTCTTTTGGGGTGGAGGAATTTTTCATCCCGTTATCACTGGAGGTTAAGAGAGGCTTTGTAGAGCCCAGCAGGGCTGAGCATTATCAGTTTGAGCTCTTGGCTCAAACCTCTGATTCAGCAATGCCTAAAGCTGGTGCTGCTGAGGCAGTGGAGGACAAGATGGGTCCTCCAGTTTTTGAGCGGTAAAGTGATGTTTGCAGCATCATTGCTAACATGGGTTAAGGTTTAAAACAGTAACAAATTAAGCAAAACAAAATGCTAACCTGAAAAATGCTGTTGATCAATGCTTGCAATGCTCACTATTCCAACTCCTGACTTATCACAGTTGTGTCTGAGAGAGATGGTTTCATACCCGAAACCAGGACTGTGACGTAGACATCGATCAAGCTGTGCCATTTTTAACCAACAGGAAGAATGAACTGCAGTGGCCACTATCCAACCCAAAGATGTCAGCACTAATGGTGCATTCCCACGATTCCAGTGAAATCGTCGCCTGGTTCATGTACTGCCCCTTGTTCGACATTTAGCCAGAAATTTGTGTGATCAGCAGGGGTAAGGCTCCACTCGCTGGGCCCACCGGATCCTCCAGAGGTTTTTCTCCGCTGTCCTCCCTTACTGTATGTCACAACAACAATCAGTCCCTGATTGGTTGCTGCTACGCAAATTGACAAAAAGGTTCAGATGTTTGAACTCCTGCAAAATTCATCATGGGTTTCCCTTTGCTCTCGCTTTACTGTATTCGCCCCAATCATCCAGTTCACATCAGGTGTCCTTCGCTGTTGAACCGACCTCTACATAGGGATAACGCAAAAGAACAACTCCGGTTGTGTCATTCGCGTTCGGTGTGAATGCACCATTGATGACTTTGGGCCAAATATTGCAGAATGAAACAAGCTTACACAAAAATGCCAAACTTTGCAGAGTATCAAAAAGATTGTACCCCTGAGGCTCAATTTATGAAGTTTATTTGTAAAAAAAAAAAAAAAAACCTGTTGATTTGGGGTTAGCTACTCTTTAAGCTTTGAAATGCTTCAAAGCACATCAGCTTGCTGTATTGCTGTTTTGTAGAGTAATTTATACAGTGTCTTGTAAAAGTATTCAGGCCCTCGAACTTCTCCACATTTTGGCCAGTTACAGTCACAAACTTATTGGGGTTTTATGTGTTAGACCACAGCACAGTGAATACTTTGTGGGACAACCTTTAATCGCAATTGCAGATGTAAGTATTTACAGGTATGTTTCTGCCTGTTCTGCACATTTAAAGACGGATCATTTACCCAATTCTACTATGTCAAATTGATTGCGAAGACTGGCCTGAAAATATAAATTTTCTATTTTGGTGAATTTCTGTAATGAACAGAGGCTGGACCAAGAATCCAACCAAGACAGGTCAGTGACGTTTGAAAGCTGTTTATTAAGAAACATGAACACAGCGACTCACAGGGCTATCGTCTGCGCTTAGGACAGGAACCCCTGGAGACAGAGACAGCAGGTTAGTGATCTTAGAAACGCTAGTGCTACAATGAGCAGAGAAGGAAGATCACTAACCTCAAGTGTTGGAGATAATCTGGCACTGATGACTGGTCTAAAGACTGAATATATAGTGGTGGGAACAAGTGGATCTGATGAGAGCTGATTGCAGAAGGGGTGGAGCTGGGCAGGTGTGTGGAGTGAATGATGAGACCAGCATCATCTTTGACATATTGTAACTGCAACTGCTTGCATCCATTTTTTTGGTACCTATCCAAGACATCTTATGATTTTGTGAAGTATTCCAAGTGCCAGGCATGACTATTTTGCATGACTATAATATTTTTGCCGTTTCATTTTAGACTTTCCCTGCCCTGGACATCCACACATCCACATACGTTTAGCTGTTGACAAAGAGTGGGAAAGTGGGTAAAGTGGGACATTGTGATAAAGGAGGTAAGAAAATGTGGGCTGATTGTGATCAATATTGTCTTTGCAATGTTCAGCAAAAGTGTTGCAGTTGCCCTAATGTTGTTCAGCCCTATGCAGATGGATTCTATTTACTAATGAAGTGCATTGAAAAAACAACAAGTTACCCAGGATTCTATTTAGGGGGTATTAGAATCAAGGGGGCCAAATACGAGCTTATCGATTTTAATTTTTTTCTTTATTAAATAATGGTAATGGTTAAACTCCATTACTTTACTTCTACTTCACATTAATGCCCTTGTTTGTGTTAATCTAACTTGTAAAATACACACAGTCTGGGGTTGTAATGTGACCAAATGTGACAAAGTGCCCAATGTTTTGTCAGCCACAGTCAAATAGTGTTATAGATGCCCTTCTTGTGCCCATTTTTTAACATGCAATCTGTAGGGGGAACTTTGTAATGGCAAAGCGATGCTCTCAGTTCATATGTACAGGCAAAGTTCATTCCTTCCAGCGTGTATTAAACTTCACAAACTCAACATTCTTTCTGAGGAAAAACACCTTCATTAACTCCGAGCGCTGCGGCTCTCCTCCTTGTGTCGCTGAATATCTCTCAGATCTTCTGAGCTTTGGTTGTTATTAATGCACGTGGAAGATCAAATGCGTGGAAGGCGTGCAAATGAAGACAGGGTGTGACACGTGGTGAAGTGGGCATCTATAATGCATTCCCCGTTGTTTTTGGGACGCGGGAGCCCTTAACGCCTGTTATTTCCACCCGCTGCTCTCGCACGGCTGCTCGTCCTGCGGTAAGTGACAGTGGGAAGCGACGGTGGGTGGGTGAGCACCTCGCTGCAGTGAGACTGACTGACAGATGGGGCCACGAAAAAAGACAACAAAAGCATAAACCTATGAGGTAACTCCGCTTTTTGTCATCGTACATTAAGCATTCCAGCATCCAACACTCGTGACAGATGCCGCTGTGATCTAAAGAAAGAGGAATGAAAAAAAAATACATTCTGTTTGATCCCACACCATATGCTACCATCACACATACTGTATGTTTTTCCCATGTGTTAAATATATATCCTTTTTTTCTACTCTGCAACAAACTATAATCATCTGCAGATGGAAGAAGGAATTGGATGGAAGAAGGTTGCTGCAGTCATTCTGAGGATCAGATTCCATGATTTCTCTCCACTACTTTACTGAAAATGGCCAAATAAATAATTCTCACCTCATCTAAATCTTACATGTAATTAAAATGAGCTCAAACACAGCAGCGGAAGCTTGGAGCCCATGAATGTCATTGCATTTTAAACGTATTGTCACTATGTTTGAAGAAAGTTAAAAGAGAAGCAACAAAAGACTGAAATAAAGTGAAAAAAGAGCACAAAAGTACGCAGTGATGGGATAAGCCAGGTTCTTGCCATCACCCATTGTGTATTCTGGTGTTCAGCGCATGTGTGACTGTCAGAACAGATGCCGACAGCTGTGATCTAAGGGGGTAGAATACAACTTCATCAATTCTGTTAGCTCACATCAGCAAAGTTCCAGAGACGTGTCCAAACTTTGGAAAACGACTTGTGACACAGACACAACTCTCCCTCCCCGGAGAGCTGCATTTAGTGCCTTTTATGTTATGCAATCTTGTGTCAGTTTGTTTTACTTCTCTGATAAAGTTCACCCAGGCAGCTAGTTCTAAGGGAGCAGAGAACAGCACAGCCAAAATGATTTATTTCACTGAGATTAATTTAGATAGACCAACACAAAGTAGTGCCAAACTGGGAGTTGGGGCTGGTGGGGGGTGGGGATGTGGTAGAATAAAACCTTAAAGCAGGGGTCATCGACCTTTTTAAAACGGAGAGCTACTTCCTTGGTGTTGTGTCATGCGAAGGGCTAGCAATACTGACGTTTGAACTAGAAGAGTCAAAGTTCACTTTAACTTTATGTAAAATAAACACATGCTTTGTTTTATATATATATATATATATATATATATATATATATATATATATATATATATATATATATATATACTGTCATTTTTAAATCTATATAAATGCATGTGTGATTAAACAAGGAGACTAACGGAATAAAATAACGTTTTTGTGGTAGATTGTGTTGTTTTTTAGAACAGGCTGGTGGGCACCACATGTGGTCCTCGAGGGCTACTTGGTGCCCGCGGGCCCCATGTTGGTGACCCCTGCCTTAAAGGTATACTATGCAACCGGTGTTGATTTTCCAGCGAGGCTCCCCCCAGAGGGCGAAAGTAAAAGTGCACTGTCATAAAGATGCTCAGCTGTTCTGGTTTCTCCGTCAAACCAGGCGCGGTTGTTTTGAGCTTAGCAGACAGGCGAACGCAACGAAAAGTTGAAAAAACGGCAGTACAAACAATGACTAACACAGTGAAAGTATGAACATGCACACAGAGAGAGAGAAACCATTCCAATGTTACTTACAATCGCATCAGCAGAAACGCTTTAAGCTCTCGCCATTCAGAAAAAGCTTGCCCGATGTTCACCTGTGTACGACTCCTCTCTCTGTCCAGAGCCCTTTTCCTCTTTCTTGCCTGCTCCGACATGGGCGTTTGCTGTTTTCTCGCTGGTTCCGCCATGATAACTGCACAAATATCACCACGGCGCTAGCAACGAGCATGCCTTTCACTGGGGGCGTGTAGCAGTTCTCGCCGTAAAGCAAGACCGACTCTCGTGATGCACCAGACTTCTGAGCCTGTGGGTGCGGGCCGAGGGCTCCTGCAATTGCAAGTACGGTATTTCCCCTACAGACCACCAGGGCATCCAAGAAAACCTTTGTTCGACCTGAAATGACTCAATTTAATCGTCCAAAACGGTATGGAACACATTAATTAACTGAAAAATGTTGCATAGTATGCCTTTAAGATGAGGGGTTTCTATGTATCTAATGGCCTCTTCTCTGTCGGAGGGGAGGGGGTCAGAAAAATCGCTGACTCTACCTTTAAGGAACTCTCTGACAACTCTTCGTGCCTGATGGTCAACCAATACTGATCAGGGCAAACACTTACCTGACCAAACTTCCTTGAGGGATTGCCTTACCAGCTACTCCAGTTACCAGTTTCCTCTTTCAAGCAAGACCCTCACTCTGTTTAAGCTCCTCTGGACCCTCCATCAGCCCTCTTGGTCGCCCTGCTCAACTCCAGTACAGGCCCCTCTCCAACTGACCACCAGTACTTCCTGGAGCCCTCATCCTCTAAAGGACGCCAAGCACATCATCTCCAGCCTGGACAGAACCTTTCTCACCTCAATCAGCTTTCGCCTACAAAGACAGAGCCTCCCAGTTTCTGCTGCAATGAACCTTCTAAAATGATCTGCTCTCTGAGTCTTCTTTGCATGCGGGTCAGAAAAAACTGAGTCAGAGCGGCACATCTCTATGGTCTGCCAAGCCTGTATGTAAGAGTTGCTATAGCCAGTATTTCTTCAGTGGCAATTAAGCAGTCCCGCGTAATTTCCATCTGCATTGGTTTAATCAAGAGCGGTTCTATTAAACAAAGTCATGCTAATGGACTGTTTCTTTTAACAACACTGGTTGCCATTATAGGCATTCAAACAGTGGTCTAATTACAGCCACACAAAAGCATAATGTCCATCTGAGCAATTGCAGGTTAGCATGAGGTGATGCTAAACAATAAGGCTGATTGTTACATATTACACAATGATTACAGTGGTTTATACTATTGTTATGAGTGCATAAAGCCTTCAGTTTAACCCAGCGTCAGGTGTTCCATATAATTTTAATTAAAACATCATGGGAAAGTATTCACGCTCCTCTTTTTCCTCGTTACAGCCAGAAACTTCAACTGTTTTGATTGGGATTTTTTTGTTATAGACCAACACAGTAGCAGACATTATAAATCACATTATGAAGCTTAGAAAGGAATAGCTAATGAAAGAATATCCGAAGATCTGAGCAACTCGCAGAATTCGTTTCAATCCACCATCAAAGAATGGAAAACACTACGGCAGAACCACCGGCCACTTAAACTGACAAGCGGTGAAAGGAGGCCCATGCTGCCTCTGGAGGAGCTGCAAAGATCCATGTCTCAGGTGGGAAAATCTGTGGAGGGCACAGAAAGCCAAAAAAATAAAATAAATCCCATTTACAGAATGCTGTATGCTAAAAAAAAAAGCACGAGAGCAAAACTAAGATATCCAAAGTTTCTGAACCCGTCACATAATTCGGGACAGAAGATGGAGAAGTGGAGATGATTAACTAAATGAAATATAACTAATATTTCCATGCCCAGGCTATTCAGTTGACTTTATTTTTAATAAGCTCTTTGAGGATCAGCAACGTCCGTCTTGAGAATGTTAACCTGAGCCTGTTGTTTAACAGTTTGACTTGGAGGGTTTTAATGATTCCCCGTAAGCTTCTCCGTGTAGTGGAGCTTGGGCTGAATTTACTGAGACATCAATAAACTCTCCTGCTAAATTTCCACCGCCGTGCATTCAAAAAACCCTCGGCTAAATAACTGCTCATTTCCCTTCTGCCAGCCCCACAAACCGTCGTGCTGATTTTCCATCATTACACAGTCACACAGAGGAAGAAGCAGTAAATGTTGGTGATTTAATCAGCTGTTAGCAGGAATTATCAGGACATTGTCACCTGGATTAGTGGAGGAACTACGTTGTGCCTGTTTGGACACTGATTCTTATCAACACTGGGAGATGAAGAAAAAGTATTTGTTTTCACAGAACCGAGCTGAATGTCACTGCCACAGACTGCCCCCCCCCCCCCCCCCCCCACATATCTATTGATACTTAAAGAGCTTCACTTCTTCTTATACTTCTAATAATAGATTAACTCAGAACCCTCTCTTTGGTGAGATTTGGAGTAATTTATTCTTACTTGGTATTTCACAACCCACTTTAGAGGACAAAGAACGGTAAAATGTGAATTGCTGCAACGCAGTATGAATGAGTTATAGGCAGAGAGACGCCTAATAGCGGTTTGAACACCTAAAAGCTAAGGTGTCGCAACAGCTGTGAGTAAATGGCTGTAATTCTTTCTGTCAGACTTTTTTTCGTAACCTTTTGTAATGTGGTGCTATGTAGAGAACCCAATGTTTGAGACAGACACAGAAATTGAGTATAAAAGGTTTATTTAAAGAAAAAGCAAGCCCTATAGCTGGCAAGGTGGTGACCACAGTGAGCACACGATCACAGGTGAATCAAGTGAGAAGTTCTCCACAGCTCTGGGCAGGCACTTGGTGGTGGCAGCTGGGCAGGATGCGTGACGCTGTAGCAGACATGTTGGCAAGGTTCGTGGTCAAGATGAGTCCAGGTCAAATGTCCAGAATAATCAAAAGCCAACTGAAGAACCTGACAAGGTCAAGACGAGAACAGGCAAATCCAGAAAGATCTCCAGGTCAAAAACCTGGCAGGCAGGTAGAGCTGACTGCTGGATCTTATTCACATGGTGGCTTGCAACAATCTGGCAGAGACTGGCTGAGGGAGGAAGGTATATGGCAACAGTGGTGCAGGAGTTACAGAGTTCGTCCTGCATTTGGTGGGTTGCAGGTTCGGTCCCCCACTCTGACCGTCTTAGTCGTTCTGTCTTGGGTAAGACACTTCACCCACATGGCCTGTTGGTGGTCTGAGGGCCTGGTGGTGCTGATGTATGCTACTAACAGCCCACTACCATCATGGTGTGACTGGGTGAATAATTGAGTGTAAAGTACTTTGGAGTCGTTGGACTAGTTTATTATCTATCTATCTATCTATCTATCTATCTATCTATCTATCTATCTATCTATCTATCTATATATATATATATATATATCTATCTATATATATATATATATATATATATATAGACAAGAACACAGGTGGAACTGCTGGAGGGAGCAATCAAATCATACAGATTGCATCAAGTCTTGAGAAGCAGCATTTACTCCTCCTGAAAGAGTGTAGAGCCACAGGGAGAGTCGTCTGCATTGTCAATGGGTTTTGCAGCAATCTCTCATACAATCTGGGTTTTGCAGCGACAGTTCCTCCAGCACAATCAGGCTCAGTATGAACGGTCATCTGACTCGACCAACTGGGAGTTAGAGAAGACAGAGCAGAGACACAGAAGCATGCATTGATCCAACAATCCTTTCTATGTTATATGGTAATAGCGGATGATGTCACAGCTACCTCCATCCATCCATTTTCTAACACGTCTATCCCTTGTGGGGTTGCGAGGGGTGGTGGTGTCTATCTCCAGCTGTCAATGGGCACACACCCACAGTCACACCTAACAGTCATGTTTTTTGGACTGTGGTGTACCTGGAGAGAACCCAAACACGCACAGGGAGACCATGCAGACAGACCCAGGGCAAGGGCAGGACTTGAACCCAGGACCCAGAACCCAGCGCTAACCACTCCACCACTGTGCAGCCTCCAGGTGTACCAACTATGAGGAAATAAAATTACAGAACAAAAAGTTAAAAGTTTAAAAAAACAACAAACATTGCAAATTGGAGAACAGTAGAAATCAGCAGAGTGAGAGAAATAGACCCTGATGTCCTCCAGCAGCCTAAGCCTATAGCAGCATAACTATAGAGGTAGCTCAGGGTAACATGAGCCACTCTAACTATAAACTTTGTCAAAAAGGAAAGTTTTAAGAAAGAAAGAAAGAAAGAAAGAATGAAAGAAAGAAAGGGGAGAATGAGGGGTCCAGGACTGCCAGGATATGAGACAGATAAGGCTTAAAAAGTTATTACTGAGCCTTTGGGATTCCAGCAAACCATAGTGAGGGTCCTTATCCACAAATGGAGAAAACATTGAACAGTGGCAAACATTCCAAGGAGTGGTCAGCCTCCTGTCAGCTATTCATCCATCAGGTCACACAAGGACAGGGAGCAACTTCTAAAACTCTTATGTTCGGGCCTTAAAGGCATTGGACATTAATCAATAATAAGAGAGAGACTAGGCAATAAATCACATCCACGAGAAAGTTTCAAGGTGAAAAATAAAACACCAAGGTCCATCTCCCATGTACCTTTAAACACAATAATGATCCTGCCTGTGCATATTTTCAGCTATCCGTGTCACGGCAACCACAAACAGGTTTAAATCGGAGGCAAGCGGACTTTGGCTCAGTTTTTTCTGATAACGTTTCAGCATCTATCCAGGAGTCTTTGTCACATCTGGCGGCTCGCAGTTGAGCGAGCTGTAGTTGGAGCGCTACCTTTGGGTCTTTGAGCCCCAACACCATTTTGGGGAAAAAAATTTTCTGTGGGCTGAGGAGAAAAAAAAGAACTTGAACTAGAACTTATGGGAATGTAAACAACCTGCTGGATCTAGTGTAAAACTAACGGCATTCCAGAAATAAATCACACAGTTTGAGGCTACTTTGCTTCTTCAGGTTCCTGAACGAATTCGTGTAACTGAGGAAAACCATGAATATTGCCAGCAAAAATCTTAGATAACCATGACCCTCAGTTTAAGTTCACTTTGGTTATTTCTTTCTGAATGTCTCCCACAGATCAGAGGAAAGGTTTTTGGAGTCATTTAGCAAAGGTCCAGACTTCAGTCAAACTGAGATGCTTTACCTTGACCTTAAACAACTAAAACAACCCTAACTTTAACCTCTAAATCACCATTTTAAATCTGCATTTGGACATTTCCTCAGATCACCTGTTTCTGATATTATACATTTATTTGATGGTACGAAATGTTTAGGAGAGACAAAAAAATAAAAGAAAAAAACAGAAAAAAATCTGCAAGAGTGCAAACCCCTTTTCACAGCACTGTTTATTTGAATTAATGATGTAACATTTTAGTTCACCAAGGAACGGAAAAGCAAATAGAAAACATCGTAGCTTAACATCTGTTGTGTGACTTCAGGGAGAAAGAATGATCATAAAATTAACATTTACATAGATGTGGAGATTTTAAGGCCAGTGCGGAGAATCAATGAGAGGACAGCATCTCTTTTTAAATTACTTTCCAAATTAGCCGTGGTACCAGGAGACGACGATATTTCCTGACGTGAAATAATTTTTTTTGGTTAGTTGGCTTGATCTTGCCTTTTAGGCTGTGATGAAATGTTGCATATCGCACGATTTTGGTGCATCATTTTGATGAAAAACAAGATGAAAAACAAGAGGGCAGTGGGTTGAATAGAGGGGGAGCCATCCTCATCATAATGCCCGAAACAACATCAGCCTGTTAAGAGGCAGAGAGGAGAGGTTTGTGCTTTTGGCATCCGTGAATAAAAAGCAACAAATGTAAAGGTGTGTGTGTGTGTGTGTGTGTGTGTGTGTGTGTGTGTTTATGTAATCCCATAAACCTTTTTTCCCATTTTGTCATGCTGTACCTACAAACTTCAGTGTGTTTTATTCAGAATGACCAACACAAAATAGTGCAAATTTGTAACGTGAACAACTTTCATATTCTTATATTGTAATATAATTCCAAAACACAGGAAAAATTACGATGTAGTTGAAACGTCATAAAGTGGAAAACATTTTTACCAAGGACTTTACGCTGTATATCACTAAGAAACAAAGGGTAATGAAAGACTAACATAAACTTCTTATATGCTCAGATCAACTCATAAAAGCTAAGTATAGATACAAATAACGCTTCATGATATTATAACAATTTCTGGGGTGGCCCTATAATAATGATGGGACTGGGGGACTTTCACTGGGGACTTTCTTAAAATATATTTTATTTTCTTATTATGAACTCCCCTTTTCATTGAATAAGCACAGTCAAATTAAATGGGGCATTTCCTGACATTTTGATAGTGAGATAGATTTTCTTTCAAGGCTTATTACCCATTCTGAGGGTAAAGGGCTCTGTGCACAAACTGAGGCAACAGTTAAAGGACTCTGCTTTAATAGCGGAAAACCAGTAGGGGGCACTGTTGCGTCACAGGAAGAGCGCATGTTTCCATCCCTCGCCACCTTGCCATTGTTCACTCAATGCTGCTCTCATCCGAGTTTGTAATTCAGACCAAAATTAAAGCAAAGCTGCTCCTCCATTCAGTGGTCTACTTTACACATCAAAGTCAAACGAGCTGAATGCTCGGAAGGTCATGGCAAGGCTCGCTTTGCTATCATCTGTTCTCATCTGTGTGTGCTATCTGCGCGCCACTCTCTGCCAGGGAAAACACATTGAAAGAAAGAGGGGGGGGGGGGGGGGGTGAGTATCTACCCCCCAAAAAGAAGGTTTCATTCCCCCCACCCCCAGGGCAGTACAAACCACAGCAGTGCCGGACAAATGGCGAGCTAATGTCATGTTTCACAAAAAAAAAAAAAAAACGTGACAATCTCTTATAACAGGGGAGATTAAATCCTGCTTTGAAAGGTGTTAATCTCAATAAGATTCACGGCAGGAACAAAGAGCAAAAATGCTACCAGACATATGGTTTTGCATCGTAATTAGCCTGGATTACACTGGCGAGCAAACGCGGAGCCCAGTGGCGCCAACAACACGCGGGGAGTCAATGATGAAATCCACTCAGCAAACAGCGGAGCGGCATTCCACTTAACACGCCCAACGAACGGGCTTCACCTTATTAAGCAGGAATCAAAGCCAGCCAGGAAGAGGTGTCAGACCGCATCGAAGACAGACAAAAGAAGAAGACCGATCATGTTTATCGCTTGCGCCTACATCCTGACGCCGAGCGGGAACAGAGAGATCCGCCACCTTTTAATGCGGAGGCCTCCGTGGCAGAGACGGGGCAAACTCACAGAAGCCGGCGGCTTTTCTATGCGGTTCTGATGCCTCATTACGCTGACAGTCTAAAGCACATCACTCACTGACTGAATCACCCTGTTTATGCTCGCCGAGCCACGCCGAGAGGCGGCGGCGGCTGCCTCGGAGAAGCGTTTCAACGCGCCGCTCGACGCCGTGACCCTAAAATCTGAGTCCGTCGTCGCTGCTGACAAATGAGATTAGACGCTGCGAGCCGGAGCAGAAAAAGCCGCCGTGCTTTTGGGATCGACTGACTGAATGTCTCACTTTGTACTGTATCAATTCAGGTCAGTGAGAAGACAACAGCTGCATTTCATTAGTGCCTCTCCGTCACAACGCATCAGACCTGCCGAGCCTTCAAACAAGTGTTTACTGTATTTTCCTTAACACCATCAGCTCAGAGGTGTGCGGCACTGTGCGGCTCATCCATCACATTTAATGCATGATGAAATTGCTGCTGGCCTGACACAGACATGTGCACACACACACACAACACACACACACAACAGACAACACACACACACCGCCTGTATTTATATCTGTATTCCTCCTCCTACAGCCTGTCTGATTGAGGTAATCAGTAACAACACGCGGAATCATCTTGAGAAGCTCTGCAGGTGTCGACAAACAAACTTTTTCTCCCTGGAGTGTTGCTGTGTGCATCTTTAAGCAAGTCATGCAGGAATGAAAATGCTGCCGTTGGATAGAGCTCTGCCAAGAGGACGCCTTCAGAGGCCTGTTCTGTCTTTTAGCGCGGAGCCATGATTGCTCTACTACTCGGACTTCTTGTCTTCCTCTATTGACCCGCTGTTTTTTTGGCATCTTTGTTTAATCATCGGCGGCCGATTAGTTGTCAGACTACTTGTCCTTCAAACTATAACATCATCTCTCTGTCTATGGGAAATGGTCCCGGATTTCTGCATTGCATTTTGGAAATTGTGAGATTCCTCACCAGCCTTCAAAATCCAATATGGCTGCTATGTATTTAAAAATAAAATATATTATTTCACATTTTGTTTAATTAATCTTTGACAAATCATAGCCGGAGTCAGAGCTTTGCGTCCAGTGCCACAATTAGCAGCCTGTCTATCCTGGTAGCTGTCAGTGGAGTCTTTCCAATTAGACATTTTACATTTTTAAGCTCAAAGCTGGAACAATCTGTAAAAATGCTATAGTGATGGCTGAATTAATGCTTCCCCCCCCTACTTTTAATAGTTTGTATCCTGTTAACTCTTTTGGAAATTGCAGCTCTTGGAGTGCTGCATGGTGTGGTGGCGGTGCTCCATAAATGGAGGCTGCAAATTTTCGACGTGACAATCTAACGTTTGATTTCTGAGCTTGGGCCCTGTGCTGCCTGTCTTACAGCCTCTAGCATAACAAAACAAACAATAAAATAAAATGATAACAAAATTCAAAAAAAAAATGGCGCGCAACAGTTTTTGGCAATGAACTTGTTTGTCTAAATTGCTGAGAAATACTTTGATATGGTTTGTTGCTAAGAGCTGTTAGCCTTCCCACTGAGCACAACAATCAATAAACTTCGGTTTTCCAACTTGCAACAAAACAAAGTTTAGGTTGGAGTGAAAACATTTCCTGACTCAGCATATAAACTTAGCAAACTGTGTAATGACAGGGCTGGATTTTTTATTTCTTACTGATGTATCATTATATTAAGACAAAATTTATTCATATCTAAAGTGGCAAACATTTCCAGTTCACTGGGATATACTCTGGAATTACCTCACAAATATTACATATCATCTAATTCAAGGCTAAACAGGATAATTAATAAAAACAGTACTCACATTGTGTCAGGATATGGGGTAAAGTGCCAGCTGTAAAACTGCCCTTCATTATGCAGAGCAACTAGCATGCCATATGGATTTGAATATTGATAGAAAGATGCTCTATGTGTGATGATGCAATTAATTAGCCCTTAGTTTGTATTACAAATGATTGAAAAAATCATGTCATACTATAAATTTTACTATGTTATAGAATTTATAATTGATAGTTACCTGATGAAATATTTATTAAGCAGACTCAAATGACAGAAAAATATGTCTGTGGTTAATACTTGGCTTCTTTTTAAATTTCTAGTTCAGTTAAAGCCGAGGAGCACAGATGTCTGGTTACTGGTTGTTTACGAGCTGGATTAAAACAATTGCTTGGTAAGTTATTTTATAGTCTCAGACAACAAAGCTCTAGTCAAAATTACACAATTATTCAATTCAATTCAGTTTTTTCACAACGAATGTCATCTGTAGAGTGGTTTATGTTCAATATTATATACAGAAAAAAATAGTCAGTCCAATCCAACCATGTAGGCAGATTCAAAGCCAACATTGATTAAACATTGCAGTCAAGTTGAGTTTATTATTCTATTTGGTAAAAACTCTGCCGATTGCACAGAGTCCCTGACTTTGCTGGAATCCCTCCTCCAGAGCTAGTAGGGGGAGACTGTGAGTTACACGATGATGTTGTCTGGACACTTAACCCCATTTTACTGTTTCTAAATCACAAATGAAACGGAATCCATGAATAGTCCTGGCATACCGTATTTCTGATTTTCTGACTTTGTTTGTAATCCTGTTCAGAACCACTTTTTCGTTATACTGGGCAAAATGGTCCTTCCATCCTGAAAGTAGTCAATATGTTACATATTCAGAAAAAGGAGGTTAAAAAAATCTATCTCTGTGGGAGCTGCAGGCCAATCAATGATGTTTGCGCTGAATGGTACTAATTGGTCAGAGTTTTGGTCCTGTCCTCACTCCCCTCTGTCCCCTGAGTTCCGGTGATTGGATGTCCCACATGCCAATCATTGTGATGGGCTCACATAACACCAGTGTGCATGTACGTTCCTGGTTAGTAGCTGCGCATGCACACTTCTGGTGTTTATGTATTTGGTTAGCTTAGCTGTTAGCTGTTGATTGTAGCTCTGCTGCTCTCACCGTAGACTTTGAACATGGCTGAGAGTTACAAGAAGCAAACCAAGTACAAGTTTATGAGAAGAAGAGGAAGGCCTCAGTAGAAAGAAATAAGACCAGAGTGGATTTGGGAGATTTTTTTTCACGTGAGCCCCCTGAGGAGCGGAAGAGAAGGTAACATCATCAGTAACCCCTCATTCCCCCACCATGGACTGGTCTCCCTGCTGCCCTCTGGAAGAGGCTTCGCAGCATCCGCTGCAGGTCCACCAGGTTCTGCAACAGCTTTTTCCCCGTTGCCATCAGACTGTCGAACTATAAACTGGACTCTGCTTCACACATGCACAGAACTGAACTTTATGGCCATTTGGCATCATTATTTTGCACTGCCGACGTTGCTGAACTTTTATAATCGATTTAAATGTAAAGGTACTGAACGTTTACTGCATTTTTTCACCATTATTATTTTGCACTACAAACATGGTCTTCTGCACACTTTTTTTTTTAAAAAGTGCTTTTCTCCTGCACTGTTGCATTCCTATCACTGCTGCACTCTATATTGTAATGTTATTTTATTTCAATTGCAATCTCATTACATTGTCCTAAGCTGTATGCAACGAAATTTGACAATAAAGTTTGTCTAAGTCTAAGTAAAATGGTCTTGCACATGCCCAGTTATTCAAGAAAGGACTTGTGGAAACTAACGGAAAAATCAGACACTCTAAGCAAAGCTAAATACCAGTTGTCTGTTTTAAGAATCATAGTTGTGTTTAGTTAATTGGCTCATTTCTATTAGCAATAGGAGCAAATTATTTATTTCTTAGAATAGACCCCTTGCAACCACGTGACTCCGTTACCCAGAACCCCTTGCGTGGCGGCCATATTGGTTGGCACGCCATTTGACGAAATGACGAGTTCTCCAGGTATTTTTCTTCTTTAGATAACGTATCACAAGATCGTTTTAAGAGTAAGCTGATGGTTGATGGTGTCAGATTGCCAGATCCACACAGCAAAAGCCTGAAGGGACGGAGGGAGTCTGTGAAATGCTGGCCAAGGGTTTCGTACCGCGACATACAGCTGCTTTATAAACGCGCAGGCCAGTACGGACAAGAGAGCACGAAAGCCATGAAACCACTGGACGGCTGCAATTATTTTATATCAGGAAAAAGGCTCCAGCAAACGCCTGCGACGCCATGAGGGATTAAGAGGGTCAGAAAATGGATGGATGGATGTTCAGACATGTTTGTGTAACAGCAGAAAGCAGAGAGGAAGACCCGCCCGGTAGGTTAAAAAAACATCACTCACTACGGATTATTTAGGTGTTTTTGTCTTGTTAAAATGGGTGGGGGTGTCGGCGACATTGCAGCGTAAACACAGAAGTACTAGCGCCCATGAACGGGCGGAGGGGAGGTGGCGATCGCTACACTGACCGGAGAGCCGCCGCTGTCTGCTGCTTCAGACAGCGGCGGCTCTCCGGCCCGGCTACACTGACCGGAGAGCCGCCGCTGTTTGGAGCAGCAGGAAGCGGGTGCTGCTTCAGACAGCGGCGGAGGGGAGGTAGCTATCGCTACACGGGCCGGAGAACCCGCTGTTGCTGCTCTAGCCGCCGCTGTCTGAAGCAGCACCCGCTTCCTGCTGCTCCAGACAGCGGCGGCTGTCTGAAGCTACACGGGCGGCTTCTCCGGCGGGCCGGAGAAGCCGCTGTTGCTGCTTCAGACAGCGGCGGAGGGGAGGTAGCGATCGCTACACGGGCCGCAGAAGCGGTAGCGATAGCTACCTCCCCTCCGCCGCTATTTAAGTAGAACAATGACTAGAGCAGAATTAAGTTGTAATTTACCGGAGATGAAGTGTAGACTGCAAATTCTCTCGTAGAATGATGGCTCCCCCAGTCCATTGGGAGTGTCTGCCTGCGCTCTTTTCATTGAAAATATCCAATTCTTTCTTCTTTCCTCATCCTTCGGTAAACGACAGAAACGTACATCCAACGATTTGGAATGCCTCTCTGTGCAACCGGGAGCACAACAAGTCGTAGGCATTGTTTAGATTCCAAAAATAAACTAACTAAAAGTACGCTCTAAATCACCCGTTTTCTCATGTAGTAGACGGGCTGTCAGGCTAGCCTGCCCACCAAGATGGAGGCGCGCACCCCCGATCACGTGACTGTGACGTCAGATGCAAGGGGTCTATTGTACATTTAGACCCTCTAGCAACATTTTCACTAAAAGATGAAGCATCACTACTGTAATCGTGAGTTCATACCGAACTTGTTCTCTGAGACAAAGTCGCCACATTTGCGTGCTGTCACTCGTCTGACATATCGGCGGCAATTTGCATGGCGGGCGACAAGCCAGAATACAGTAGTACAATAGTGCTATCTTCCAGCGACGCTTTCACTTAACTGCCACTCCATCCTCCGCACTCACTCTTCAGCAGGCTTGGTCCTTTCTGTCAGTAATAATTGGTTGAGTCATACAACTCAGGCGGACCACAGACCACCATTATCAACTTCTCTTCCATGTTGAATGAAAACAGCTTTGTCTCTACTGCAGTCCTTCACCCCACGTCACAGCCACATCCAGTTCCTGATTGGTTGTCGCAACGTGACAAGACCCAGATGTCACATTGCCGTGGCTTTGCAGTAATCCCCAAAACCATGCCTGTGGCATTGTTAGAAACGTGTCTGTTGTATCGCTTTGCAGCCAGTGTGAACGCACCTTCAGAAGGGAAAACCATTGTTTTTGATTATAAAACATTGGTAAATGGACTGAACTTATATAGCGCTTTTCCAGTCATGTTGACCACCCAAAGCGCTGTACACTATAGCCACATTCACCCAGTCGCTCTCACTAACGCACACACATTTATACACCGAGACGCAGCTCGGTAGGCAACTTGGGGTTAAGTGCCTTGCCCAGGGGCACATCGACATGTGGCAGGGGGAAGCTGGAATCGAACCCACAACCCTCAGATTGCCAGACGACTACTCAACCCACCAAGCCACAGTCGCCCACACATTGTCTTTTACTTGAGGTAGCCATATTGGATTTTGAGGCTAGGGTTGGGACCACTGAGCTATATTATACACTGGAGTGCTAATCACCGTCTGTTTGAACGAGTCGCTTTGAAGCCACCAGCCGCCATATTGGTACTCCCTATTTCCCCTCAGTAACTAGGGAATATGTGCACTACAGCATCGAATAACGAGGATTTTCTCATGTTCAGGGGGGGCTTAAAACTTTTAAAATGTCAAATGCCATATAGTTTTATGTTATGTTCTAAAAATATCAAGTACTGAGAAAGTCATGTGCTGAAATATTTTGCATTTTATTCATTTAAATATATATGTTTAACATTTATAAATATATAAATAACAATATACAAAAACATATATTTACATATGTGTATACATATATATACATATATACATATACACATACTTATATATACATATATATATATATTTAATATGAATAACATGTAAAATATTTCAACACCTAATTTCCTAGTAGTTGATAGTGTTAGTACATCCACTGACTGTAAAATTACCTGTGAAACGTTTTCACTTAGCCAGAAAACTGCTTGTTGTTGCAACCAAATCCTATGGGATTCTGTGAGAGTAGGGAGTAGCAAGATGGCGGCCAGTGACTTCAGTTTTTCGGCAAAATCAGCACTCCAGTGTATTATATAGCTCAGTGGTTGGGACCTTATGACAAGACAGTAATAGAACAATAGTTTCAGAAGTCAGAGGCTTCTTCAGATGTGCTATAATACAGAGAGCTGTAATATGTATTAGATACAATATTCATTTTCCTTTGGGATTAATATAGCTTAAAAATTTATTTAAATTCAGTTCAAGTTCAGTTGATTTTGCAAACTTGGAAGTGTGAAATTTTGACTTCCGAGTACAATTCAATGCCTCTTAACTCCATTAAAGCTGACTTCTTCTCTGATGGTGCATGCCATCTGCAGAAATGTTGTGTGTTTCAGAGCAGATAAAGACTGAGCTCTTTGGACATGATGGCAATAGGAATATTATGAGAAGCTGAGAAAGGGCTTTAAAACAGCGTATCAACCATGAAGCAAGGCGATGGCCATCTCATGCTGAGGAGGGTCAAATACTGGTTCACTCTCTCTCTCAGCTCATTCTTTTACCTGAATAATAGCTTCTAGGTCCTTCTCCTAGCTCCTGCTCCTTGACCTTTCACTAGGTCAACAGTAAGAAATCTGTCATGGGGAGGAAAGGAGCTTCAGACAGCTGTGCCGAATTCGGACAGCCTTTAACTCCAACATCATTACGTGATAGAAACGCACATAGATAATGTAAGTCTAATCTGGGCCTACAGCCATCTGAAAATGAACTACAACTTGTTGGGGAGTGTTGTACTAGTGGTTAGAGCATTGCGCTTGGATCCTGGAGGTTCTGAGTTCAACTCCCACAGACTGCCACTCTCGGTCCCTGAGCAAGACCCTTAAGCCCAGGCAGGCCACTGCTCCCCAAAGGGGATGGGTTAAATGCAGAGAACACATTTCGTTGGAATGTATGTTGCAATGACAATAAAGATGATTATACTTATATACAAAGTGAGCGCTCTCTGCTCTTCGGACATTTTCATGGATTTCCATGAGGGGGCTGTGCTTATACGTCATGTTACGCAAAGGATTGTTGGATACCTTAAGGGTTCTTAGCGCTGATAAGGGATGTTGCGAGGTTCCTAGGCAAAACTAGTCACAGGGGGATCAAACAGGGGTTCTTTTCCTATCTCCTTCCTTACTGACTGCACTATTCGGACAGCACTTATCATGGCAACCACTGGCACATTTCCGCTTTGGTTAAAGAGTCCTTGCTATATAAGGGTATTTGGATTGAGGCCCTCAGTATTCAAGACATTTTGGTTTTACGTTTAGGCCACTGGCTCCTACAGTTTACCTCCTCTGATGGTTTTCCTGCCTGTGCACCATGTTCTGCCTTCCCTATGTTTCTGATGCTGCAAGTTTACTAGTTTCATTAAAAATCACCTTAACCTCTACTGTACTCTGCATTAAGATCCTCCTTCTACAAAACCTGACAATTTTCTGCATATTGCATTGTTCTTCTAGTATAATTCTGGCTTGATATAAGACCATTGTTCTTTCGTAGAAGCTGTTTGATTGCTGCAAAAACCTAACTTATTACACAACATGTATTGACATTTATTCACATTCCTGACATCTATTCAGATATTAGTTGGGAGGTTCATTTGATCTCATAAAAAAAAAAACAGACAAGTCAGTTTTTAAATCAGCGGGAAAACACCTGAAACTCAAGAATAAAGACAGGTTAGAATGTTTTTTAATCAGGTATTAAGAGTACAGGCTGTATGACCTTTTTGAAGCTATAACTATAACTAAGTCTGGAAATTGTGGTTGTCAGCAATAAAAGTCTTGAGACAAAATATACTAAACCATGAACTCTTTCTGTGAAAATGCATTTCTAAGCCTTTTGAAACACATTAGAAGGAAATATTATGCTCTCTCCCTGATAGACCTTGAATCTGAACATAAAGCTTTTTGACATTGATTGCCTTGTTTAAAATTTCCTGTTTCTAGACTTCTAGAAATGTTATTTTCTAAATGGATGCTGTGTATTTCTGTTTCGTTAATTTGGGAACGATGAGTCGCACATGTTGCTGAGGGTTCGGAGAAAAAGCACAGCCTAGAAATGTTGCATAAAAAGCGATGCACACATGTCTCTGACACCTGTGGTCAATTCAGAACCATGGATGATCGAGTTCTGATTGAAAACAGAGCACACAGGTGTGGGTTGGAAACTGGATACAGAAAGTCTTGAGCTAAAATATACTAAACTTCTTTGAAATGGAAGGGGAAAAAAGCCTTACGTTATGGGGATTTTGTAAAAAAAAAAAAAAAAAAAAGAAAATGCTAATGTTTGCCTTCCTCTTCAGCCCTGGTGAATATTGCCTCCTTCCCATTCCGAGACTTAGTCATAAGTTCAAATTCAGGCTTCGTTGCATCCTTTCAGAAACCCTGCAAGGTGAGCTTAGGCCTCATTTCTATTTCTTCAACACTGAGACACTCCAGTGGCTGTGAGATTGTGTCTGCCATTTATATAATCATGAAAGAATTGCATCCGGAGGCTCTTCACTCTGAGCCGTACGAAACTGCAGCTGCAGGTTCTCGCTCTCTGTGGTGAATATACAGTAAGTGGGTGCAGCTCCGACCTTGTAGTCTATTCGAGCGCAGTGAACATATAGTAGCTCAGAAGTGTCTTGATATCATGCAGGAAACTCAATCATGATGAAGTTTTCACCAGCAAACAGTCTGATGGTGAATCTTCACATACCCCCCCCCCCCCCCCACACACACACACACACGCATGCACACACCTTCTCTGTTTCCACATGAACCGGTCTTATTCTTTTCTCAAATCAAACATGGAAACACAGCAGGAAAGGTTTCGTTTGATAAGAAGTGCAGCCTTGTATTCGGTTGCAGCCCGGTTTTCCCTTAGAGGCGGTGACATGATGAATAGACAAAAACGGCCCTGTTCCCGGGGCCTAGAGTGGACTATAATTAAGATGAATGTTTGCTTTTGATTGCTCACTGCTGTCGAGAAACTCCGAGACAGAGCAGGGTTTCTGACAGCGGTGGAAATGCTGCTGGAGATGGAATGGCAAAGAGAGACGGCAGAGAGAATCAATTGATCATCTATTATATGCAGTGCATAATGAAAATGCTGCTGTGGGATAAAAGTCTTTCAGGGGGAAGCCTTCAGTGGCCTTTTAGCTTGATGTCATGATCAGTTTAATATTCAGGCGTCCTGTCTTCTACCATTGATCCACTGCTTAATGGCATTTTTTAACAAGCACCAGTTATACTGCACTTTACTGCTCCTTTTTCCCTGTTTTAATGGTGTTTTTATTAGTTCTCACACTGCTTCTCTATCTATTGGTATTGGAAGATTACACATCCTCACACTTCCTACCAAACTCCGAATTGCAACTCAGTCTGTGGTTCCACACCAATCTGTAAAATCAAATATGGCTGCCGGGGATGTATTGAATTCTGACAGCTGGAATTACTAAGTGTTTTTCTTGCACTTTTGGCTGTACAATATCAGCTAGTGAAAATATTGTTAGAGTTGCTGAATGTATAAAATGTTGAGAAATCGTTGCTAATAGCAGTTAGCCTAGCTAGCCTAGCCCACCATCTAGCTGGATGATTCAATCAGTAAATAATGTGGTGCATGAGCAGTTGGAAGTCAAACTTTCCAACTTCCAACTCAGACAAAAAAATTAATTCCTCTTGAAGCTTTCACTAGTTGTTCAGAAGTGGCTCACTGACCAACACACATAAAAAAAATCTTTGATTTGTACTTTTAATAGTTTGTATCTAATCAAATGTTTTGCAGATAGTAGCTTACTGTTCTGCTCTTGAATTTTTTTTCTGAATGCATAAAATGGCAAGATTTTTTTTTACTGCTACAAATAGTGTGATTAACCATTTAAAACACAACCTTGAAGGGTATACCCCCCATAACTTGACATATTGTAGAACAACTCTCCTGTTTCCACCAAAACTGTCCGTCGGGAGCTCCACAGGGTCAATATCCACAGCCGGGCTGCTATAGTCCAACCTTTGGTCACTTGTGCCAATGCCAAACGTCGGTTTCAATGGTGCAAGGAGTGCAAATCTTGGGCTGTGGACAATTTGAAACATGTATTGTTCTCCGATGAGTCCACCTTTACTGTTTTCCCCACATCCGGGAGAGTTACGGTGTGGAGAAGCCCCAAAGAAGCGTACCACTCAGACTGTTGCATGCCCAGAGCGAAGCATGGGGGTGGATCAGTGATGGTTTGGGCTGCCATATCATGGCATTCCCTAAGCCCCATACTTGTGCTAGATGGGTGCGTCACTGCCAAGGACTACCGAACCATTCTGGAGGACCATGTGCATCCAATGGTTCAAACATTGTATCCTGAAGGAGGTGCCGTGTATCAGGATGACAATGCACCAATACACACAGCAAGACTGGTGAAAGATTGGTTTGATGAACATGAAAGTGAAGTTGAACATCTCCCATGGCCTGCACAGTCACCAGATCTAAATATTATTGAGCCACTTTGGGGTGTTTTGGAGTAGCGAGTCAGGAAACATTTTCCTCCACCAGCATCATGTCGTGACCTGGCCACTATCCTGCAAGAAGAATGGCTTAAAATCCCTCTGACCACTGTGCAGGACTTGTATATGTCATTCCCAAGACGAATTGACGCTGTATTGGCCGCAAAAAGAGGCCCTACACCATGCTAATAAAATATTGTGGTCTAAAACCAGGTGTTTCACTTTCATTGTCCAACCCCTGTATATTTTCTTTCACACACTTCGGGCCCCTTAGTACCAACTAAACATCCTTTAAACACCACAGCCTACCTGTTATTGTATTGCTACAGACCAGGCCCATCTCTTCAGGACCACACTGACCCATCTTCTGACGGCTGCTTTCAGCAGGATAATACACCGTGTCATAAAACTGAAATCATCTCAAGCTGGTTTTCCAAACATGGCAACAAGTTTAGTGTGCATCAATGGCCTCTAACAGTGACCAGATGTCACTCCACTACAACAAATTGAGGTGTAACAGAGAATTCACGCCGTCGATGTACAGCTGACGAATTTGCTGCAGCTGTGATTCTATCATATCAATATGGTCCCAAATCTCTTATGGCTATTTCCAAAACGTTATTGAATCAACGCCAGGAGGAATTAAGGTATTTCTGAAAGCAAAAAGGGGATCTGACATGCTCTTAAGGTGTACCTAATAAAGTGGCTGTTGAACGTATATCTTTAATCTTTTTATGATATTTGATGTACTAATATAGACCTATTAGATTCTAATGCTCAGTGCTACATCTCTACTCCTACCAGACGATAAACAAGTTATCAGCTTCAAGTTCTTAGAAGGACATTCCAAGATCAGGAGTGACATTTTCTGAAGTATTACCATGCTGCACATGATCAGGTAGGTGGAACGCCACTGTTTATTTGCCGGCTCTAGCAGAACTGATCGTCCCAGCCCCGGCATCTGTGTCAGTTTTGTGGATGACTTGCTTGTCATAATGGCGACAGCATGTACTCTGGTAAAAATCCAAACCCACTGATCCAAATCAAATAGAGCCATTTCTACTGATAGTAAAACGTTTACAAGAAATGTAAACGCTGGGTGTTTTCCCCAGGCAAGTTAGGTTGTAAATCAGGATTCTAATAATACATTTGTTGCATTAACCGTCGTTTTTTTTTTGTACTAAAGTAAGGTTAGGTTCACTTAGTTTAAATATATTATATTATCATTTTAAACTTCCTTTTGGTGGTCAAAGAAATCCCATGTAAGGACATTTACTGGTACCCCTGCTGTAAGTACTTTGTATACACCACTTTTACTAACAGGACAGCATTTAATCTACTCATAAAAACATTTATCAAGGTAAGAGAACAAGCAGACTGGGACTTCTATTCCTTCTGCCTTACACCATCTTTCTATAACAAACCCAGTAATGGGGTTTCTTTCTTCCCTTCAGCTCAGCCTGCAGGTTTTCGGCAGGATGTGGGTCTTGATTCTGAGATGGCCATGGAAGGAGGCTGATTTTGGGTCTGGTGAACCATTTCTGTGTTGATCTGGGTGAGTGACCTTTTTCTTACGGCCATTTCTTAAATGTGTGAAGCTAAAACAGGTCACCTACATGAACAGCATGCTCTGATGTCTTTCCCATTTTGAAAGATTTCTCAGAAAAACTATAGGTCTCTGTTTTACATGTATTGTAGTTCTACCCATGTTAAACAAGGATTGATGTTTCTCACACTGATTCGTTTAACAAAGGCCAAAAAAAAAAAGTCATCAGTTTTATCACTTGGTCATTATTAAATTCTACAAATAGCTGTAGCAATTTTTAAAGTTTTGTTAAAATTCAATAGGTGTGAGTAAAGTCAGGCCTAAAATGATTCATACCCCACAGTACATTAAAATTTGAAAATGATTTTCATCAAACATTTGATTCTGACAGGAAATTAGAGAAGCATCTCTTAATAAAAATATAAATAAAGTAGCAGATGTAAAAGAGTTATCATTAACCCACCCCTTTATTTATGTCCTTCTTAATAATCAATGGAAGGCGTTTCTACATTATCATTCTTTTCCATGTTGCAAATTTTCAGAAAGAAGTTTTCCATCTTTCCATGCAGCTGAATTTAAATAGCCTCCATAGCTCCATGAAGTCAGTTCCTGTTCCCACATCTGAAGTGGTACATGAAATGAAGAAATAAAAAACTGGTACATGAAATGGAAGATATGTTTTCATATAGATTTTGTGCCAAGTTCCTGCATATGGGTTCATGTCTCTTGCCGATAGCAAGAACAGTACCGCCAGCTGCAATTTATTGTCCTCCCGTGCCTCCGATATACACATATGGCTTAATTTGGTACAGTATATGAATATATATGTCTATTACCTGCAGAATGCACGTGTAAATCAGTCATCCTGTGGCTTCACGGGATCTCTGATGTTGTCTCGGGGGGACAGCAAAGTGGAGCGGCACCACGTAGTGTCCTTGTTAAAGTGCTCTCTGCGGTTTATGTGTCCGCTGGCACTATGAACCATGGCCCGGGGATTTACAGCACCTCATTACCGAGCCATCATAAAACCCTCATGTTTGCAAATGTTAATGCTTGTGATTTATATTTAAATGTCATCTTATATGTCACAGTTAAAAGGAGAGTTAATGGCGCGGCAGGGGCAGGTGACGGAAAGACTGACGGAAAGACAGAATGAGCGTTTGTGAGGGAATGGAAATGTATTTGCTGGGACGACTTTTGCTCCTCCATCTTTTTGTTCTTCGCTTGATGATCAGCAATTTGCAATGACGGCTGGCTTGTCCCTAGGGGTGTCTCTGCCATCAATTAATTCTGAGAAGCGCTTCTTTGGCCACAGAAAGGACTGACACTTCCTTTCTCTCTTGAGTTTTTTGCCACCGCTGCTGATTCCTTGTTACTCTGATTAATAAACTGAAGTGCAGAAATAAGTAGATGTGTGTATGTGTGTAGTACTAGTACTTACATCTGAGTGAGAAAATATTTTTTGCAAAATTACTAGTAAAGTGAGAACTTTGATGTAAATTGAGTATCTTTTTTTCTCGGCTAGGAGTTAGGTATAGCACTATGGTGTCCATTGAGGTTTAGGTTAAGGTGAGGTAAAGGCCAGGGATAGGCCATAAAAGGGTTGGAAATTAATGTAAGTCAATTGATGTCAAGACGCAGTTTTCCCTTTGTATTTTAAACAATGATGTGTGTATGTGTAGAATGGCTTGTAAGAAAAGTATACATATGACATGACAATTTCAACTTTTCATCATGTTGCAACCTTAATTTTAATGTTATTTACTAGAATTGTATGTCATTCCAACAAAACGTTTGTTGCAGTGATGGCTACCAGTCTTTTTCCGCATGTATCTACCAGCTTTTCAAATTTATCACAATTCTTTTTTACATAATTGCGCAACCTCAGTCAGATTCTCAGTGAACAGCAATTTTAAAGTCTTGCCAAACATGCTCAGTTGGATTTAGGTGTGGACTTTGATTAGTCTAGTCTACCACATGGATAAGCTTTGATTGAAAGCAGTTGGTTGACTTGTGGCTCAGTTACCTTGCAGCAAGAAGGTCCTGGGTCGAGTCCAACCCTGGGTCTTTCTGCATGGCGTTTGCATGTTCTCCCTGTGCATGCGTCTCCAACAGGGATAAGCGTGTCGGAAAATGGATGCATGGATGGATGATTTGCATTGTAGCTCTGGCTGGTCAAATAAAGGAACTACACCTGGTTTTATTTTTGTCTGGTTAAGAAACGCTTTTTATGCAATGTATTATGAGTAAAAAGACATAATTTGATAATAACAAGTAATTAATTAATTGATTGTGTAGTCGTGTGAGTCCAGGCTTTTTTTAGTATAAATAAGCTGGGTACAACCCGGGAAGTCTTTTCTGTGCCAAAGGCTCAATGAGGTACGAAGCCTTTGCAAAGGAGCAGCTTCTCCAGTGCGGCCACGATGGGGTATGTAAACAAAACAGTACGGCATGCCTATAGACCATTCCCAAAAGAAAATATAATTTACCAGAGATGTGCCCATTTATGTCAAAGAAAATGAAGATATATTCATTGATTTTTCAGGTCAATGTACAGCACTTGGCGGGTATAGATACTCTGTACAGGCTGCCCTTCTCAAAAACTCAGCTATGTAACTTGAGAGGATTGGATCCATCGCTGAATGGGTCATGTGACCTAGATGTCATGTGACCTAGAGCGCTGCTTTATAGCACTCTGAGCTCCCCTTAAACACAAGAGCTAACCTTACGTGCTTCTAATTTTTTTCTCATCCTTGAGTCAAAGTTTGTCATGGATATTGTTTTTATTACAAAATACAGTTTATATAGTTCACTGTCAGCTCTTCTCTTTACAAGTATCTTCATGACTTCTCAATTTGCGTTTCCAAAATGGGCTATCAGATTCCAAAACACGGAGGGACACTGTTTAATTTTTCAACAGTGCGGCGTTACCAGTGGCCTTCAGCAGCGCTAAACCTGGAAGTCACAGGTATAGTGCCCCTAGTGGCTAAAAGTTATACAGGACTGCTTTAACCTAAACCAAAAATTTACCTTTCTTAATTGGGGCAAAACCAAAGGGTAGGAGAAAATGAATCCCTCGTTTTGAGAAATATATAATTTAAGCAACCTTTTAAGCAAAAAAAGTATACCAGAGTTTTTTTTAAATAGCAAAAGTATTAAAAACTTCTATGTAACTTATGTGTTGATCTAGCACTTAAGATCCTAGTACAATAGGTTGAAAAATGTGAAAAGGTTTGATGGCTTATGGATACATTTGCAGGGCTCTTTTTTTCTTCTTTGAATGGAATATCGTATTAGCCAGTAACAGAAAAACATGAAACAACAAGTAAGAGAGGGAGAGAGTCTGCTCCTCTCCTCAGGATGTGACACACTTCCACATCAAAGCGTAGACGTTGCTTATTAGTGTGGCTGAATGCGACCGGTAGCTCAGTTCAAACGCTCTTGCTCTCTTTCAATTACACTTTTGGAGATAGAATCTTATTTATATCCCGGAGAAATGGGGTTCACCAAACCAAACAAAGCGCCACCTGCTCACCCTCCTCTTCCTCGCCGGTTTGGGAGGCATCCTGAGCCCCCGGTTAGAGGCAAATGACTGAACCTTATTGCTTCAGGGTTTAAGTTCAGTAAATCTCCGCTTGCTCTGAATGAGTCACTACATATAGGTAAACAGTCACTGTAATGATGACATTTCTGATAGCTTCCAGGAAGAAGCCAAGGTTAACGAAAGTTTAAAAACTGATGGAGTCGATAAGATTGGAAACAAGTGGATTTCCTGGAGGACAGAGGGTTATATGTTCCCGATTTTGAGCAATAAATGTCATTTCCATTGTTTGAACAAAATCATGACCTTCCGGGCTGTCTGTTTTTTTTTTACTTCCTGGATTTGCTTTGCTTCCCCTGACACAACTATGGCTGATCACTGTTGCTCCCTCTGTGCCGCATATTTCTGATTTCATAAAAAAGTCTAATTTGGACCAGAGGCGTCGTCGCATTTATATGATACAGACCCTTAAAGGAGAATTGAAATTACCTGAACGGTGTTACATCTGATCACGATAAAACCATAAACTTTAATGTAATTTGTTGGGATTTCATGTGATGGGCCTTCACTGCAATTACAGCTCCAAGACCTTCAGGGTACGTCTCTAATAGCTCTGCTTGTCTGGAGACAATTTTTTTCCCCCTTTCTTCTTAACCAAATCGCTCAAGCTCATCAGATTGGCTGGAGAGCATCTGGGGTACATCCATTTTCAATTCTCTTTACTGATTCCCAATTTGATTTAGGCCTGAACTTTGATTAGGCCATTCTGAAATGTGTATATACTTTGAATAAACCATTCTTTATGTTTAGTATTGCTGTGCTTTCTGATGGTAATCCTCCACCCTGAAGCCTCTAAAAGGTCTTCTTCCCAGATAGTGCTGTGTTTAGCATCAGAAAACCTTCCCCACAGCTTAATGCGGCCATCGCCCTGCTTTGGCAAAGGGATGGTGACTTCTGAATGCAAACAGTTGATTTGAGGGACTCTTCCATACTATAAGGGAATTTTAGTCAAAATCTTAAATTTAATAGTAATAAACTGGTCCAAATTGGGATTGGAAAAAAAAATAGATAGAAATAGATCGTAACAAGAAGTACAGCAAGTAATCCACAATTACACAAAATTACCATTGCAACTTGAGCATTTTATGACTAGCTCGAAATTATCCAAAACAATAAGGAAATAAACTAGTATACCTTGTAGTCAGACTCTTTGTTTGTAATATATCTGGAGACACTTAGAAAACCGCATCTGAAAAAAAGAATTATGTAAGTTTCCTATCTTTGTAGTTCTAATATAATTCACTTAATATTACACATCTTAAATTACACATCTTATACATAGATGTGTATAGCACAACTTGAGCAGATTTTTCTTCATACCCATATGAGGCCTAGCAAACACCTGCGTGTGTGCCCAGCTGATTTCACCGATTCAAGTTGTATTTACTCAGCAAAACTGGATGCTGTACAAGAAGCCTAGTGCTTGAGCAACATCCACATGGTACCAACGACACATCAGTTGGGTTCTCCGTGCCTTTACTTAGTCTTCTTTTACATTTGAACGCATTATGTGCATTTCTTTAGCAACTAAATTCTCCACATCCACCATCTTAGCTTAGCCTACGAGGAAATAACGCTGAGACACTTTACAAACCTGAATTATTATTTTTTTAAAGACCCTCCAAAGCTCCGTCAAAGGAACTGCAGAGCTTTTTGCTAATTGTCTAGAGTGCCTCATAAACACAGCCTCCTCTGCACGTTAATCACCATTATCGGCTCAGTTATATTAAAGCCTGTATTCAGGGCAGCTTTAGGTTTGGCTTCAACACTGCGCCATTGTGGTTGGCACTTGGATGAACCGCCTCTGCTTGTCACTCAGACCCATTTTAAAGTCATTTTCCTGTCTCAATCTGGGGCTGAGATCCAACAATCTCCTGCAGTGACTGCGTCGCTTCATGATCGTTCCCACACACACACACACACACACCGAGCTCTCTGACTGCACATCAGGTTTAAATGGGGATGAGACAATGACACCTATAGATTTACTCTCGAGAAATGTTGGCATCGGTGTGTTTCCCAAAGAAGAAACTTAAACGTTTGTGGAAAGAAACTATTTTTTCAACTACATCTCTTCCCCATGACTTTGTATTTTTCTGCATATCATCGGCCTTAAATCTGTAAAACGTTGTCATGCAGTGTGATAAACCGAGCAGCTATAATAGGTGTGCGGTATGTGGATCAGTATTTGCCGCTTTAGCTGTCTGTTTATTCCAGAGTCAATGTGGCCGTTTCCCTCAGAGCGAGCGGCGCCGCGTGTAGCTGTTGTTCTCACCCTACGAGGCCTCTGTGTTGGTGTCCCAGTACATTCAGCGTTCAAAGTGGTCCAGGCTGGTGGTCCTGTCGTGCCGTGCGGAGCGATTGGCTGAACAGCTGGGAGATGAATTGGCTGGGAAGTCCTCGTGTCAGCACAGACAATCGCCCGCAGTTCCTCGGAGGCGTCCTTATGAGATTGCCACTGCTGTTGCTGTGCTCCTATCGATGCAAAAACCTTTGTCAGCCAATGGTGTTTTTTTTTTTTTACTCCTCTGTGTTCCTGTATTGCTTTTTTTCCGTTTCTCATTTCGATTCAAGACTCAGCTGACATGCATGCCTTTTTGCGGTGGCTGGATTGTTTTAGAGAAGCGTATTTTTTTTTTTTTTTTTTGGTGAAGTGGTAAAGCATGAATTAAAGATGAACTTGGAGTTTCGCTATCACAGGGTGGTTCTGGAACTGAATAACAAAAAGCCACGTTTCTTCACATCTGCCATCCACATCACGCCCCAGTGCATATACTTGAGCCCAACTTATAATTGTGTAATGTTTATGTTGTCGAGCTCCCGCACCCTTTAAAACCCCTGTTAGAGTATAAATAGCAACTAGCTGTGGAAGTTTGCTTTTCATCATATCCCCTCCATTGTTCTGTGTTCTGGCTGTTGTCATGGTAACTATGACTAGTGCCCCCCCCATCTGCTTTCAGAACTGAGAGCAAAAGAGACAACAATAAATCTCCCAACAGTTCAATAATGATAAAAAAATATATATATTAAGAAATGGGAGAACATAAAAAATGTTGTTTCTCCAATTTTATTTCCTCTTTTCCAGTTTTTCCACATCTTAAGATTTTTCTGCATCTCACCAGCGCAGCCACAGTGTCGTGAAGCACCATGAGAGGATGTGTGCCGGTGAATATTTCATGGCTAATTGAGCTGGTGTGATGCCGGGCAAGGCCATCGTCGGGGGTGGGGGTGCTGGGCACAGGGCTGCAAGAGAGAACAATCAGGGAGGCTTAACGAGCTCTCACTGGCTCCTCTCGTCAGTGTACTTAAAAGCAAGTTTGGCGGAAATGGTCAGCCCCCACCCCCCCCCCCCCCCCCCTCTCTGATTCGCTCAGAAAATGGATGAGAGCGATGCGTCCTTTCGCGGGGCAGCAGCTGTGAATTCAATTTTTACATTTCGGAGGCTTGCTCATTTTTAAATTATCTCACTGGGGAAAACAAAGCTTCCATACACGTTTGTGCAGTGATGTTGTAAGCTTGCACGACAACCACTGGCTTAAAGTAGTTTCAAGAGTTTTTTTCCACATTGTTGTAAAGGAATTTTGACCTACTAACCATAAAATTATTACTTTATTGCTTGCCTGGTTCAGCTTTAACTCTCAGGCCTCAGCATTGACTTACTTTGGTGTATAGATTAGTTCATGACTGACTCAGGAGCCTACTGACAACAGCTTTGATATAAAGCTGCAGAGACAATCCTTAAGCATGCTGCCTCTGGATCAGGAATTTAACCGGAAATATCCTTCAAACATCAGCTTTTAAAAAATCAAACCAGTATTGCAAAACCGAAGAACCCATGGACTAGGACTCAGAAGGGTCAATATTAGTGAGCTACATTAAATTCTGCCATTCTATAATAGGTGGCGGGTTGGACCCTCTCAGTTTTCTTCTAGTTTAGATACCCAAGGCTGGTGTTCAGACATCTGTTCTGCCTCATTGCCCTTCACACAAACCACATGCTATTCTACATCAAACCCCTAAGTTATGACATCAACTCATTCTTACACCCTTTACAGTGCTGTGACTGCCCTTGTGGGTAGTTGGATGACCAGACTTGAGGTCAATAGTTGATGGTTGTCCACCTGCAAAACGCTCCTTAACATGTTAAGGAGCGTTTTGCAGGTGGACAACCATCAACTATTGACCACAGGTCTGGTCATCCAAGCGTGATGCAGGAGCAGAGCATATGCTAAACAAAGTCTCCAAAAACCTTAGAACCCCTTACAGAAGGCTCTTACTACTGTTGATTTGAAAGTACATGCCTGTATATTCAGAATGAAACTGCACAGGAAAAACACAAAGGCTGGGCTAAAGTTTGTCAGGAAAAACTCAAAGACCAGGACTTCTGGTATACTGTACTTGAATGGATGAGTCCAACATTGAAACATTTGGAGACCAGAGCAGTGAGCAGGTTTGGTGTAACTCAAAGACAACATTCAAGCAATTTTATTTTTACTTCAAAGGTCACTTAATGAAGATCTGTGGCTGGCAAATAATAGAAAAAAATCAGGTTTCTGCTTTTGCAGGAGGGGTTCCCACTGATTATAAATTCTATGGAGTTTGGGGTGCACTTTGTTATTTCCATGAATATACTGACAGCCATGAAACACCCCCCCCCCCCCGACTCTATTACAGATACCAATGGATACCATGGGTTGTGTTTTATTGCATTGCGGTAGTGTTGTGTAGCCATCAGCCAGAGTTGCCTGCCTTCAGATACAAATTAGCTTCATGAAATAATCATAGCCAACTGTCAGCCCCGGAGGGAAATCCCACTGTGGGCAGTCAAAATAACTCACCGCCTGTTGAAAATATGTCAAAACAAAACGTTAAAGCCCGACACAGTCAAAATGCACTAAACTTGCCTCCATTCCATTATGTTTCATATAGATATACTTTTTAGCCATCTGACAATCCCTCTTAGCGGTGTTGTTGCCAGGAATTCATTTAGGTCCAAGGCTGGTTGGACTGTTACACAACCGACTGGGGGAAAAAAAAAAAAGCAAAAGTCAGAGATTTGTTTTCCTTTTTCATGTTTGTAATGGTTTCTGGATACACAGACTGACAGGAAACCTCCTGACAGATCTCTTCCTGAGGCCAATAAACACAATAGATGCATAAATACACACACAGACTGGGAGCGTGACTAGACACACTCTAAGAGGTAATCATAATAAAAACTGCATACTTTTGGAACATAAGATCCCACCGTTAATACATACAGTCTCTTGGTATTTTCTATTTTCACTAGTATATGACGTCAACCATGAGATTAAAAAAAAAGAGTCTGTGCAGTGCTTTGCCAAAGGCTTCATACTCCTTAAAGTTTCAAATGAACAATATCGCAAGCTTGCAAACATCTAACAGAGCACTTCCATCATCCCGAAATGGATGATGGAAAAATGGTAAACGGTAAATGGTTTGTATTTGTTCATTCACCCATTCACACACACATTCACACCCTGACGGTTGTGAGCTATGTTAGTAGCCACAGCTACCCTGGGGCAGACTGAGGCTGTATGGCGATGCTGCCATACATCGGCGCCACCGACTGGCCCTTGGTAACTCTGGTGGAGCTGCAGAGATTTACAGCTTAGGTGGAAGAATCTGTCCGGAGGAAAACTATAAGTCACATACTCCACAAATCTGAAAAGTGCAAGGCCGTTGCTGAAAGAAAGCAATACAAGTACTGTTTTCAGTTTTGCCAGACGTCATAAGGGGGCATAGCTAACATCTGGAAGAAGGTGCTCTGATCAGATGAGACCAAAATTCAACTTTTTGGTCAGCATACAAAACGTTATGTGGGGTGAAAATGCCGCTCCGGCCGTCTCAGTTGTTGTGTCCTTGGGCAAGACACTTCACCCGCATTGCCTACTGGCGGTGGTGTCAGTCTGCCCCATGGCAGCTGTGGCTACTAACATAGCTCACCACTGTCAGGGTGTGAATGTGTGCATGAATGAATGATTGTAGTGTAAAGTGCTTTGGGTTGTCAGATTTGATTAAGCGCTATAAAAGTACACATACAAGCCAAAAACCAGTTCTGTGCAGTAAAACATGGATCATCATGCTGCATGGGTGCTTTTCTTTGAGAAAGAGTTGATGATACAGGCTATCTTGAAAGAAAACCTTTTAGATGCTAAATGATTTGAAATTCGGAATTAACCAGCAGGAGAATGACCCTAAATATCCAACCAGAACTATAAAGGTCAACACATATTGATGAGTTAGAATACAAAGCCCAGACTTAAACCCAACTGAGAAAATTTAGCAAGCCTTCTTAGTTGATATTCATGGACATTCTTCACCCAATCGGACTACGTAGAGCTATTTTAGAAAACAAAATTGGGGAAACGTTCCAGTGTCTGAATGTCTGAAGCTAAAAGAAACATACCCAGTGTGTATTTAAGACTAAAATTAGGTTTAGAAACAGCTCTACAAATTATTGACTCAGGGAGGCAGAATTCAAATGCATGCCACCCTTTTCAGATTTTTATTTAAAACCTTTCCTTCTTCTGTACCATTATGAGCTACTCTGTGTTTGTGTACCATAAAATGAAAAAGTAGGGTGTGAATACTTTTACAAAGAAAATGCATCTAGTTAATCAAGGTACATGTTTAATCCCTAAATTAATTCATAATCCCTTAATCTCCTATCTTATTCTTGTAGTAGTATTAACTAATTGTCAAACCAGTGCTTTTTCATTTTACCCCATTTCCTATTTCCATCTGTTGCTAATATCCAAGAGTTGAAGGAGAAAATGATTACTCTTGTGACCCCACTTACATCACTGTCACAGTAATGCCTGAACTAAATGGACTGTAATACATGTCAGTTACCAGGTAAGTAATGCTGTGGTTAAATGGTGAGGAAAATGCGTCAGGAGGATGACATCCGAAATCTGCTCTTCTCGCTGTGTCTTTGCCGCTGGGTATCTCTCAGTAATGGCTTCACGCGGGGAGTCGTTTTACATCATGAACTACCCTTCTGATCTAATGCACATAAAAGAAGCAACATTCTTCATGCTGCTTAAGAAGAGAACACAGGTATCAGCCGGATGAAGCAACTGGCACTGATGTCTTGCGCTTATGACACTTTTACAATCACTTAACCTCAAACAGTGGGTGACAGTTTGTCTCTGTACGTCTGGGAACCATTGGAAAAATCTTGTCTTTTTGTCTGCCCCATTTTGGTGAGAGACGTTTCACCTAAAGGTGACTATGTTCCGACTGACCCATGTTTTGATGTTTCAATTAACCAGAATTGTGTGGAGCTTGCAGTTCTTTACTTTTACTGGTCGCAACATATAGCAATGAGGAAATGCATTATGACCACGGACAGGTTAAGTAAATAATGTGGTACCTGTTGATGAGAGGGATATATTACAAAGCAAGTGAACATCGTGTCCTCAGAGCTGACGGCTCAGAAGCAGGAGAAACGAGTTAGCTAAAGATTTAAATGAGTTAGACAGAGGCAAAACCGTGACACCTAGAAAGGAAGATGGTGGACCAATCCCATGACTAATCAGGGCATTTTGAAAGTGAAGGCTGGCCCGTGTGGTCCGACATAACAGATATAGTTGTAGATGATGAAAGTTAATACAGGTTCTACAAGACAATTGTCAGAATTCAAAGTGCAATGCATGGCTGCAGGCCGGTCAAGGTACCCGTGCTGACCCCTCTCTGCCAACAAAAGAACCAACAATTGGCACATGAGCTGCACCACAGATGCACTATGGGAAGAGGTCAAGCCAACCGTGGCAGTGTGATTGTACTGAACTGAAATGTGAAAGAATTTGAAATATTCAAATTCAAGACTAGTGACCAGATGATGTTATATTAGCACAGTTATTATCAAGTAAAAAGAGGAAGTGGCCTGCAAATACAAATTATTTAATTTGTTGTGTCTCATCAAGTTGATAGCTTAATGAGGAGAAATAACGCTCTTAAAATGTGGTTACCTGAATGTGAAATCTTCTTTCACTGACTAAACACAGCACTATGATGAAAGCCAAAAGGTTTGCACACATCAAGTGTAAGAAGAATCACACTCTTAAGCCTCCCTGGTAAGGTCTATTCTGGGGTTCTGGAAAGGAATAGTCGAGGCATAGTCGAATCTCAGATTCAGGAAGAGCAGTGTCGTTTTTGTCCTGGCCATGGAACACTGGATCAGCTCTACACCCTCAGCAGGATCCTGGAGAGGGCATGGGAGTTTGCCTAACCAGTCTACATGTGCTTTGTGGATCTGGAGAAGGCATTCGACCGTGTCCCCCGGGGGATCCTGTGGGGGGTACTCCGGGAGTATGGAATACTGGACCCTTTAATTAGGGCTGTCTGGTCTCTTTACGACCGGTGTCAGAGTCTGGTCCGCATTGCCAGCAGTAAGTCGGACTCATTTCCGGTGAGAGTTGGACTCCGCCAAGGTTGCCCTTTGTCACCGATTCTGTTCATAACTTTTATGGACAGAATTTCTAGGCGCAGCCAAGGTGTTGAGGGGATCCGTTTTGGTGGCCTTAGGATTGTGTCTCTGCTGTTCGCGGATGACGTGGTCCTATTGGATTCATCAGGGTGTGATCTACAGTTCTCATGGGAGCGGTTCGGTGAAGCGGCCGGGATGAAAATCAGTGCCTCCAAATCCGAGACCATGGTCTTGAACCGGAAAAGGGTAGAGTTCCTCCTCCGGGTTGGGGAGGAACTCTACCCCTAGTTGAGGAGTTTAAGTATGTTGGGGTCTTGTTCACAAATGAGGGGAAGATGGAGCAGGAGATCGACAGGCGGATTGGTGCGGCGTCTGCTGTGAAGTGGGCGCTGTACCGATCCGTTGTGGTGAAGAGAGCTGAGCCAAAAGGTGAAGCTCTCGATTTACCAGTCGATCTACGTTCCTACCCTCATCTATGGTCACGAGCTTTGGGTCGTGACCGAAAGAACGAGATCCCGGATACAAGCGGCTGAAATGAGTTTTCTCCGTAGTGTGTCTGGGCTCTCCCTTAGAGATAGGGTGAGGAGCTCAGTCATCCGGGGAGGACTCAGAGTAGAGCCACTGCTTCTTCACGTCGAGAGGAGCCAGTTGAGGTGGCTCGGGCATCTGGTCAGGATGCCTCCTGGACGCCTCCCTGGTGAGGTGTTCCGAGCACGTCCCACCGTCAGAAGACCCAGGGGAAGACCCAGGACACGCTGGAGGGACTATGTCTCCCGGCTGGCCTGGGAACGCCTTGGGATTCCTCCTGAGGAGCTGGCCCAAGTGGCCGGGGAGAGGGACGTCTGGGCCTCCCTACTGAAGCTGCTAACCCCGCGACCCGACCCCGGATAAGCGGAAGACGATGGATGGATGGATGGATGAATGGATGGATGGATGGATGGATGGATGGACATCAAGTGTAACGAATTGTACTTTGGGAACCCGATATTCAACAGACACAATGTTACGTTTTATAAGCTTTATTGTAAAAAGGGTAGAGATGACAGGCTGAACAGAATATACTTACTGATTTGCTGGAACAAGCAGATCAGGTATCGTGGTTGAAGCAGGCTGACCAGGCGATGGTGATAGAAACAGACTGACCAGATGATGTTGGCAGAGACAGGCTGATGACCAGAGTTACAGCTGATGAGTTTCCCAAGGAGGACAAAGCAAGCACAAATCCACACAGGAGCACACAAAGCAGACAATGCACACAAGCAAACTAGTGAAGGCAGGCCGAGCACAGACACTTGGGGAACCACCATGGGGGCAGTGAGACAAGAGGAGACATTCTGGCAGGGAGTGGATGAGTGGAGCAGGTTTATGTAGGCGGAATGACTAGAAGGTAGTTACTGGCAGCAGCTGGATCTGATTATGGTACTGAGTGGTGGCTGGGAGGTGACCGAGCTCAGTGCAAGATGGAGTAAATGGAGATAATCAGTCCCAAGACAAAACCCCAATCATGACATCAAGTAAGTCAGAGCGACAGTGATCCAAAGTTTTTCTCTTTCAGAAACATCAGAACATGCTTGGTGTGTAAAGTAAGGTCGATGTGACTTCATTGAAGGTGCATTAGTTTTACCTAACAAGGCCCCAACCACATCCAGCCACATCACCACAGGAGGAACGCGCATCAAGATTCAGAATAGAAACATGCTTGCTGTCAGGTATTGCAAACCACCACCCCAGCATACAGCTAGAAGTTGATAAAATGGGACTGAGTCAAGATTTAAGTTCTTTTAGCCAATACTTTTGGAAAAATCAATCATGCATTCACTTGCATCCCCAATGGAATGTGTGCCAATATTAGCTATTAAACTGAAGACCAGGTGGCGTATGATGAAATACCAAGGAACTAAACCTTTCTGGTGATGCATTGTTTGAGCAGAAAGATCCGCTAAATCAATCTCTGCAATTAAAGTTGCAGAGAGGTTGATCTAGTGGATCATCGTTGCAGCTTTGCTCCTGTTGAGAGGAATGATCACAAGGTATGTGGTTTCCTTTGGCTTTTTGTCAGCTTGGAGGGGATGCTGTTTGAGAGAAAACTAAAATGTTTTGTTCTGTTAGACCAGCATGGATGCTAAGCTCAAAGTAGCATCCAGCAAACCTTACATGCAGACTTTCTGTCAGTGGAATCAGGGTCAGTGATGAATGAGAAGGCAAGAAATGCGGCCGTTTTTAAGCCTGAATATCTTTTCTGAAGGAATGAACCGAGAAGGAAGGAAAAAAAGCCAAAACCCTGTTGTGCTTACAAGGATTTGTTTACATTGGATGGCTCCTGCATTCACCCTGGGCTGTGATTTTTAAAGGGAATCTTTGACACATAGATTTGGACTTGGCTACAGCGAGCAGAACTTTCTGCCCTTTAGTTCGTCTCTAATGTCTTTCTGGACCAGAATTCCTCTTTCCTACAGCCCAAGTGTCCTCAGAGAACTGGTTGATATGTGAACCTTCAACAAGCTGAGAAAAAGTTGGCCCGGGTTTAAAACTTCATGGTTTTCATCTGTCAGCAGTCACATTGCTGAATTTCTGCTTTTTTTCCTGAGTGGGGACTTTTGCGGACGTTTGTTTTCCCCGGTGTGTGTAAAAGAAAAGACAGGTTGATTAAACTCAATCAAACGTTCCAAGTTTTCCAAGTCTTCAGAGAGCGCTGGGCTGTTGAACCTCCAACTCATTGACAATAATGGCATTAATCAGAGGGTTCAATGGAGCTTAGTCGGGATGTTTGACATCTTTTTAGAATTACTGAAAACCATCTTTTAGTGGAGATTCGCATAGTCACAGTCAAAGTAAAGTGCTGCGGCAATCAAAAAGAATAGAAATGTACGCCCATAAGTGTATTTCAAAGGTACCATGCTGGTCCAGGCCTGAGAAACATATGCATCTCCTCTTTTGGCTTTCTCTTCCTGTTTATTCAACAGCAGGTATTTGTCTGTCTGCTTCCAGTAGCACCATCCCTGTTCGCTCTGGGGTCTTGTCTCCTGCAAACAAAGATATACAGACTTGCAGCCCGAATCAGTTAAACTAAATTCAGCTAAATAAAACATCATGTGGGATTTTTTTTTTTTTTAAAAGGCAGCTCTCACATACAAGTGAGCACCAAAGTGTCTCATTATTATCAAACTTTTCCACGGATGAATAAAGACCTCTGGATTTTATTTGGTGGAATTTCAGTCAAAAGGGCAAGAATTTTTCAGATTTTTACTTGTAAATGAATTTGGAAAGCCACACCTTTCTTTCCTTTCATCTATCACTATGCACAGCCTTGTGTTGGTCTGTCAAAACAAAAATCCCACTACAACACATTGATGTTTGTGGTTGTAACAAGATAAAATGTAATAAAAGAGAAAGCTCATGGTGGATGAAAACTGTTGCAGATTAAAGCTGGGTGTCTCATCATTGTGCCTATTTGTTAATCAAACTGGTTCCTGTAATGATTTATCTTTAACCGATACATCTAGAAAGATTTTTTTTTCTGCACCTAAGGGACCCAATTCACAAATAAGTGCTTAATGGTTGAATTCATCTTCTGGCATAAAAAAACAGCTTTTGTCAATTAGATAACAGGCATATTAGTGAACAAGTGTCTAAAATAGGCTGCCATGTGCTTTTTTTATTGTGTCTATGACAGGTTTTTATATTCAGGAAGCCGCATTTAGAGTCGGAACTGTAGTATCCTTTGCGTTTTGTTAATATAATTTAAACCTCAGCCACAGTATGTTCAGGACCACTTTAGTACCATTAGCATTATTAACAGTAACTTTTTTTTTATTCCAATCCATTTACAACATCCGTCCATACTTTGAGACAGCCATAAGTGAATCATAATCAAGGCTGGTGTGTATTTAGATGCCGCTCATCTGACCAGGTAAATGTCGCCTCTGACAACTCATCATTAGTTTGTTCAGCGAAGGGGAGAATGAACAAGGACCAGCATGACAGCTGGCAGGTAAGTGAACGGAGCGTTAATAAGCGATTCCTTTTTTTGCACAGCAATTTCTCTTCACATTTCTCAACATGTTAGATTTTTAGGTTAATCCTCTGCAGCATTGTTCGGCACAACATTGCTGCTCACATCACACAACCTACTGTACAAATTTGGCTTACCTATATTATATCCAGTATTATTACTGTAGCATAAATAATGTCATGAGTGCTTATAAGCATGCGTACAAAAACATTTTTTTAAATGTAAAAACATAAAACTACTTTTAATTCTTTTGATAAACGTTTTTAGGATTTTGATGACAATTGATTTTATGTAATTTCCCTAAAGGAACAAGGGCATTTGTGACCACCCTCAACTATATTTCAATATCTGTGAATCTTAGTCTCCACAGAGCCCTGCAGCCTTATTCCTTTTTTTCCTTATTCAAATGACCTTTCTTTAATAAACGCTTATAATTTTGGAACGGTGCATTCCATGTTTTTGTGAATCCAATGCTGCAATCAAGGTGCACACCATAGATATACGGTGGATTAGACTACATGGTGCCCTGCAAAAATTGTTATTACTGCATGTGTTGTTGTTTTATTTTATTTTGGTTCTGCAATATCCCTTGGTCTTCATGATGCTGTTTATTCACTAATGTTTGCCAATATTAAGATCTTCACAGAACAGCTGGATTCACACTGAGATCTCTTTACTAACTAGGTGACAACTGAAGGCAGCTGGTTCCTCTGGATTTTATTTGTGCATCACAATAAAGAGGGTTGCTTGTGTTGTTGTTGTCTTTGTTTTTATATGTACCAAAGTGTGTCTGAAATAAAGATTGATTGATTGATTTATTGGTTGTATTCACCACCATTCAGATATTTTCATGCAAAATAAATGTGAAAACATCATATTTCTACTACACAATTATCTACTACTTTGTGTCACATGAACATGAAATCCAAATAGAAAAGTTTAGATTTAGGTTATAACGTGACAAAATAGAAAAAACCTTCAAGGAGCATCGAATATATCTGATCGGCTAGATTTCAAAACTGTTTTGCCCCCACAGTTCCAACAGATTCATTTTCCGAAGATTGTTTTGGTCATCACAATAATGACAGGACTGCCTCATTGGACTCTGCACTGTAGGACAGGACTCGGCATACATAGAGAATAACCTTCAGAGTGAATTCTCCTCTCTTCCTTTCTCTTTGTCTGTATCACTCCGTCCTCACAGTCACTCTACAGTGATGTATTGGATTCAGTCAAAGAAAAGGTGACTTTCTCCTTTTCATGATCCAAAAGCAAAGGTCTCGGACCCTCTCTGCCTGAGGTGCTCCCCTTCAAAGAAACTCAATTTTCACTTAAAAAGCCAGACTGATCCACCACCTTCTCCCGTTGCTTCTCGTTCTCACTCTTTTTCTCCTCTTCTCCCTTCATGTGTCCACAGAGTTGTTCCCCCGGCCCGGACAAAGGACGATTACACAAATCCGTCACCCAGGAAATCCCGACACTTTATTTCCTCTCAGACAAAGAGCCAGTGACGGGTGATGAGTTTGTAGCTGCTGGGGGATTTGACAGACTCCAGGGGAATAATAAAGCAATTTCAGTCTGCCAGAAAAGTCAGAGGAAGGAGAGACAGAGAGAAGAAAAAAAAAAACACACATGTGGAAGACATAAATCACTGGTATGATGGCTGCAGTTTTTTTTTTTTTGGTGGAAAATGAGACAGTTAAATTGTACAGAGACAAGAGTGTCTTGATCATAGAGGAGATGTGGTGTAGAGAGTAGTCATAGAAATACGACTGAAATACAAGTTTATTATGGGTTTGATGTGACAGTCTGTATTTTAACGTAAAGCAACTGTCACTCAATAAACAGGCATAAAAATGAAGTGAAAGGATTTTTAAATGCTGGCCACCAAAATATATAGACTTAAATACAGACAAAGGAAATTCAGATCGTAAACTGTAGCAGTGTTACAATAAAGACCTTCACAGTTTAATGACTATTAGTTTTACAGTTAGGCGTGTGTGTTTCTCATAGTCCTCATAAAATTATACGTTTCTTTGAATTTTGAATGATGCGTCCCCAAAGCACAGGGGTCCAGCGTAAGAAAGAGAGAAAGTTGTCTACTTTTTGGCACTGGTGGGCTTTATTTGAAAGTGGATTAAAACGATATAGGGTTGAGGGAAAGGGGGAAGACTTGAGACAAAGGTCCATGGGCCGTTAGTCGAACCTGGGATAGTCGTGTCTAGGACTGAGGCCTCTGTATGTGAGTTATGTGCACTACCCCTGGACCACCATCACAGCCAGAAAGTTGTCTATTTGACCCATCCCACATCCTGATGCAGAATGTGGGTGTGGTGCAGATTATGGGGAACCAGAGATGTGTTTAAGGACTGTCCGGCGCTTGTGTACACAACATTTTCCAGATGATTGGATTCTATTGGATTCATTATGTGTCAAGTGGCATGAATGAGCCCATTTTTATTCAAACCAGTGCTTGCGTTTGCTTACTAGCAGTTTTTTGGGTATCCACTGCTGCAAGCTCTGGTTCTAGCACTGGTAAAGTGTTTTTTCTTTGGCATGACCTTTAAACTGAGCCAGATTAAAAAAATACCGTTGTCAGAAGCTAGATGGGCCAATTGAACTTTGTAAGCACAATTCTTAAAGCTGGAGAGTTGGTTTTCTTTTTAATATATTTCATTTGAGACATAAAAATACACCCCCCCAATTATTCAACATGAATTTAATATTCATGTTTTGAATGAAAAGGGTAGCGTGCCTTCTCTGGGTCGGCGAAGATGTCCTGCACCAAGTGGAGGAGTTTAAGTATCATGGGGTCTTGTGCACGCATGAGGGGAAAAAAGGAATGAGAGATAGATGGGCGGATTAGCGGATCATCTGCAGTGAACTGGACGCTGTACCGGTCTGAGTCAAAAGGCGAAGTTCTCAATCTACGTTCCTACCCTCATCTATGGTCACGAGGGTCGGGTCGTGACCGAAAGAACGAGATCGCGGACACAAGCAGCTGAAATGAGTTTTCTCCGTAGAGTGTCTGGGCTCTCCCTTAGAGATAGGGTGAGAAGATCGGTTATTGGGGAGGGACTTAGAGTAGAGCCTCTACTTCTCCATGTCGAGAGGAGCCAATTGAGGCAGCTCGGGCATCTGGTGAGGTGTTTAAGAGAATATGGGTGTTCCTCTGGGTCTCCCCACCAGCGCTGCTGGTGCAAATTAATGATTAGATAACTGTGATATTGAGGAAAGGCAAGGCAAGGCAAGGCAAATTTATTTATATAGCACAATTCAGTACAAAGACAATGCAAAGTGCTTTACATGATTAAAATATAGCAAAATAAAACAGAATAAAAGCAAGTAGGAATAAAATATTGATAGAAAATAGAACAAAAAAGTGGTGATTCAGTTAACAAGGACAGTTGAAGGCAATTTTAAACAAATGTGTTTTTAATTTTGATTTAAAAGAACTCAGGCTTTCCGCACTTTTACAGTTTTCTGGAAGTTTGTTCCAGATAATTGGAGCATAGGAACTAAATGCTGCTTCTCCATGTTTGGTTCTGGTTCTAGGTATGCAGAGCAGGCTGGAGTCAGAAGACCTGAGTGGTCTGGAGGGTTGATACACTGATAACAAGTCTGTGATGTATTTAGGTGCTAAGCCATTTAAGGATTTATAGACTAACAGAAGTATTTTAAAGTCTATTCTCTGAGATACAGGCAGCCAGTGTAAGGACTTTAGAACTGGTGTTATGTGCTCTACTTTCTTAGTCTTAGTGAGGACGCGGGCAGCAGCGTTCTGGATCAGCTGCAGCTGTCTGATCCACTTTTTAGGCAGACCTGTGAAGACACCGTTGCAGTAATCAATTCGACTAAAAATAAACGCATGAATTAGTTTTTCTAGATCCTGCTGAGACATTAGCCCTTTAATCCTGGAAATGTTCTTCAGGTGATAAAAAGCCGACCTTGTAACTGTCTTTAGATGCTTTTGGAGGTTCAGGTCTGAGTCCATCACTACTCCCAGATTTCGGGCCTGATCAGTGGTTCCTAGCTGAAGCGACTGAAGCTGTGTGTTAACTTTTGATCTTTCCTCTATTGGTCCAAATGTTATTACTTCAGTTTTGTTTTTATTCAATTGGAGAAAATTTTGGCACATCCACGTATTGATCCACGTAATCCACGTAATGACGATAAGTGATCGTTATGTTTGAATAAACGAAGTTGGTTATATTAGGACACCGGTCAGCAACAAATTTGAGATAAACAATGTGGTTAAACCACCTCCAGGCTCTACAACCCTCTGGCCGGTCTTACACTGACTATGGTGGTGCATGAGTGGCAAGGAACCCAAATCATTAAAATCAGTGTGTACACTCACATTAGCCATGGCACAGTGCAGGTGGAGTTACCAAGGCTGCATGGATCGATGGAATGATTATGCAAGAAAAAAGTTTGGCAGGATGGCGCAGCAGCCGCCGGATCAAGAGCCAGGGAATTACATGGGGCAAACAGGAAGTCAGATGCAGCATTGCTATAACTTCCTGTGTATTTCAAAAATAATGATTGCTAACTGTATTTTTTCTCTTTTTTTGCTTGCTTGCATGCGTTCCCTCAGAAATGTGAACATTACATCATAACTAGTGAACCGCGGTGGTCATATGTACATGGCAGAGCATCACTAGCATCAATGGTGAGGGAAAACAATGAGGTAGTGCCTGTACAGCCGAATACAGCTATTGTTAACAAGGCACTTTTCGAAATATTGTACTAGCTATCACATGAACTCCCAGCAAAAGCGTGAACCCGGTTGGTGAACTTCTCCTCTCGTGAGCACCATCTCCATCTGGTGCCGCAGACAAACTTGCTAGCATACTAGCAAGGACACACCTACTTGTGTTCGCACACACAAGGGGGCACTTATAAGAATGTGCCTGCTCTGACTGGTTTGTCCTGCTGTTAGCATAGAGTGACCAGACGTCCCCGGAAATCTCATTAATTTCTGCTTATCATGAATAAGAAAAAAAAATGTTCGTACAGCAAGACCTATTAGGTGACCTGAGTGACTTGGTCAGGCTTCCATTAGCATTACAGACAGAGCAGAAGAAGAAGAGGCAGCATTGTCATGTGAGGCTGTCATGTCAAGCTATCTGGTCTTTTCCACGTGTTAATAGCCTTTCTCTGTACACATATTCATTTTGAGTTGTTGATGTCAAACTGGTAGTCAGTTTGGTTAAACAGTACCCCAGATAAGAACCTTTAAACACTGCTGGTCCCGTCCCATTCAATTAATATCCAACAATCCAATTCTGATTTCTGTGTTGTATATTTTAGTTTAAGAAACTTTGGACTTAAGAGCTACAAATTTACCTTATCTTCTATTTGATAGCTAGTTTGGAACTGATGATGCAGCCATTTTCAAATGCAATGGACAAAATGGAGAATTACGACTTCTTGGTTATCTGCTTGAGCAGCACAGAACCATAAAGTAACATCCAGCTCAACGGTGTTTGGTATCTGCTGGAACAAATAGTTTTAACATTCTTAAGGACTTTATAATTTCCCTAAAGGATTAACAGAACACAATTGTGTGTACATGTGAAACTCTATCCTAAAAAAGGTCATATGACTTTCTTAAGGAATTGTTTTATCTATGTTTCTTGCCCCTTTTTAAATAGATCTGTCTGCTGTACTGACTGAAGTTAGGCTTTGTTGTTAATTACATATAATCTGAATTTTCTGAATATTTTTCATTAAACCAGTGTCCTGACCGAGTGAGGAAAATAATTGCAAGATGGATTTCTTATTCATCTCTGAGATTTAAAACATTTCCTAAGTGCAAATATACATTTAGTATCTCACTCCTTTGTCACAGTCTTAGTAAGGCAGAAATAAGCATGTCATATCATGGAAGAAGCGTTATTATACTAACCACCCAGAAACATGAATCATTTAACCAATCACCAACCAGTTCATATGTGTTTTTTCAGGGTTGTTTTTTGAGGCAAAAAATGTGTTATAATTAAGTACTTTATATTGAGTAGCAGGATCAAATACACACTTCTATTACTGATTACAAAAACCAAGAGTCCTTAAAAAAGAAGGAAAATAAAGACACCAGCAAATAATCAGTAGTTTGATGAAGAACAGGAGACTGTTGTACTTTCAAAAATTGCCATCAGCAACAGCATAAAAAGGCTAAATTGCCAGCGACCCTGTGCTAAACAGCAATCCCAGAAATCTTTTACAGAGCTTCATATATTGCACGATTTAGATTACAGACAGAGCAGTAGATTTTGACGTGAAGCTCAAAATTGAGCTTCATGGCAACATTCCTCCTGTTTTCACTGATCATCCTTGAAACACAAATCAAGCAGCAGTCAAATGAATTGTCTCTAGATCTCTGAGACATAGATTGTCACATTGTCATAGGGTCTGTTTATTCATTGTGGTATTGTATTCTTCTTAGGTTATAATTTCCTCCCTCCTGTCCCTGTCATTTCATTGCTCTTCCTCTCCTTCAGCTCATTACCATCAGATCATTAACCTGTGCTAATTGCTTCCCTCTGCCTCCTCTCCTATATATACTGCCAGTTTCCTCTCACTCCTCACCGGATCCTCTGTTATGCTACCCCCGAGTCTTGTCAGCGTCACATTCTGTTTCTGGACATTGCCTTCGCCAATCCAGCCCGTAAATTTTATTTGTCGTATTCAATAAATTAATCCTTCTCACTAATATGTGGCTCCCAAGCTCTTGTCTGCATTTCAGCAGCCACACAAAACCTGACACATTTACAATTTTATACATCCTGATATCCCAAGACCAATGCTTTATTACTGATATCTCTAAATTCTAATATTACTCAGTAAAAAACAAGACAATTATTAACAAAAAACATAAAACATTCTGATGCTAAAATCTATTATTACAAATCTATTATACAGAACAAATAAACATAGAACTTCCTCCAGCAATCTTTCTTGAACTTCTACCCCAAAGTTACTGTCCAAAAACTACAAGGAGATTTTCACAAGTAGATTTAACAAGCTCTCATCCTATTAGTAAATGGATACTGATTTATGTACCGCCACAGATATTACCTATTGGAGTAAGATTTGCACAAATGCTTTCTAGAATGACCCAAAATGCTAACGTTCAGCTAACACAATACCATATCTGTGATAGAACACACTTAAAAGGACAAAGGATGTTCCAAATGTGGTTCTCCTACCAACACATGTCCAAACTGCATGAAGAAGGAACCTGATGACTATCAACAAGCTCTCTAGCGCTGTTCGCCTGTCAATAGGACATTCCTTATATGATGTCAACTTTCTAAATTTAGTGAGGTTCTGTTGCTGGCCCTGCCCACTCTGATGAGCCATCGGTTGCTACTCTGGTCAACCTAAGCTGCCTCTTACTTCTGGATCCTGCCTACCCCTTGGTCTGTTTTCTCCTGCCTGCTCACTATCAGCACCTGGTCAGTAAGTATTAGCCATACTACCTTTCAGCTGGTCAGCTTGCCATCAACCTGCCCAACCATCTCCTGTCTTTTACAATAAACCTTTTAAACTCCATATCTGGCTCAAATATCAGGTTCTATCCGTACAAATCTTAACACACACACATGCATCGAGTGATCGGCTGCCAGCTCCTCTTAAGCTCCAGAAGATAATGATGGTGATTAGACTCAGGTGTGCAGAAGCACCCTGCTCAGCCACGCCCACCAGACACCTGCAGCTCCCACAGAGGGAGGAAAAAAAAAACATACCATAGAAGAACAAACACACCAAGATCTGGACACAGCCATCTTAATTTCTTATTCCCGTATGCAAGTGCAGGAGAGACTAGAACCAAACATATCCAGCGAGATTACTTTCATACTATTTTACTGTTTGGTTGAGACATTAAAGTGAGGCATTTAGCAACCAATGTCAGGAGAGAACCCACCGACCAATCTGGCCTTCGTGGCTGAGTTTTACCTTTAATTTTCAAATAACTACACAGAATTTCCACTCAAGTCATTAAGTTTCATGTTGTTTTTGTTATGTTAACCCTAATAATAATAATTAAAATAGTGTTATTTTTAATAGATTATTACCTGTAATACAATAATGACAACATTCCTTATATAGTTGTCAAAGGCGACTAAAGTAACAGTATTGTGATTTTGAAACTAAATATATATTTAATGTATTTTCCTCATGTTTATTCATGAAGCGTCATTAATGCTCCTTTATCTAATAATGATCAATATATAAATCCAATGAGCCCCTTATGATTTACTAATGGTCCACTCTTTGTGAGTTACTATCTGTCATCACACACATAAACGGCATTGTCACGTGTCACACATAATCTTCCTTTTTAGAACAGTTATTTCTCGAGATTCATTCAGGATAGAAATTACCAGTACACAGTTTTAGTTTCCCTCTCCAAGTCCTGTTGGTTGCTGCTGAGTGAAGCTACTGTTTTTCCTTGTTTTGGAGCTTTTACCCTAACTTTAGGTTGTTAAATACAGGCGTCTACACAAGTTTACAAATCCCCAGCTATGAAAAATGTCACTTTGTTGTTGGTTCTCTTTCATCTCTCAGACTTGGCGTGTAAACAATAACACTTACTTATTAATTTGTGGTTAAACGTTAATCTCGCATCATTTAATAAATAAAAAAAACATTGATATTAACGTATCAAACTAACTGTTCCTCTGCGGTCTGGATTATATACCTGATCATACGCTATAAGATTACACAAGCTGCGAATTCTCACTTTTGTCTTGTAATCGCATCAAAGCAGAATTTGACCTTTCCATTACTATAACTTACTTCGATGACCGACTAAGGACTTCCAGATGCCAACCATTCAAACATTCAGGCTTAATAAGACTTGAATTTACATCAAAATCTTAGCAAGAGACATGTCTATGCCCAATAACTGCCTGGTGTCCTTCATATTTATGGATTCTCTTAAAAAAAGCATACATTTTGACAAAATGACTGCATTATCACATTTCTGTGCCTCTAACAACAGCCTGTTTTATATTGTCTGTTTTCAGTGGTAACATTTGAGTGCACTTAAGCTCATGTAAGATATAAAAGATATCGTACAGATATTTCAGTCTAAGAGTCTTCTTTTTAAAAAAAATATATAAACAAGCCAAACCTTTTTGCTGTAATTTGGCATTTGATGAGGGATTGTCTGAGTATACAAAAAGAACGCGTCAGGGTCTGGGAGACTTTGTCTCCTCTCGGTTGTGCAGTCTATTATTCCTCCACTAGATGGCGTAAGCGAGCATGGTGGCTGGGTGACGTGGCAGGTGTTACCCATCAAGCCTCATCAGGAGAGGAGGATTTTAGGAGCCTGCTGTCAGCACTTCTTCGCCTGAGTGTCAAGTTGTTTCCTTGGACTGAAGGTCCTAGCTGGCTGCGTGTGACCTCCTGTTTCCTTGGACTCACCTGTGATCGAACCCTGCTCACCCTCCATCGTGTTCATCATACAAGCTTCAACGGATCAGATTCAGTTTTATAATGATAGCAAAAGTAATCTCAAATTGAAATAGGACAAGATTTATTGAAGTAACTTTTTTTTTTAAATAATTTGCATCATTAAACAATTTTACCAAGTCACAGATGCCACAACAAATGGCACCCCTAACAATTCCTGTAAAATAAATGGAACCGATCCTGTTTTTTTTTCCAACTCATATTTTGCCTTCTAAAATGTATTGGTGTCAGGGACTTTATAATTAATAATCCATAATGTTTCCTTGAGGTATAAATATTATGTGACATTTCCCTCAAGTCACTCTTCAGAATGGGAAACGGGGATGCTCCGATCAGGTTCAATGCTGCAGATTCCGATACCGATTAGCCATGAGTGCCTATCACTGTCGATCACTGTAACTTTTCTATTTAGTTATAGCTGCTACTTGCTACACGATCTGGAAAAAAGGAACCATAAAATCACCTTAGTTTTTCACAAAAACATGTTATTGGTTTAAGTGTTTTTTTTCTTTTTGTGGTTTGAGTTTTAATTATTGTTTTCATTTTGCTTAGTTTAGTTGAAGGTTACTAGCATAATTTGGAAGTTGGAGTATTGTGTAAGTAATTTTTTGTATTTTGGAAAGAAGCCAACGTGTGAAGTCACTTTACCTATTGTTCTAAAAAAACATATTTATGTCCCAGATCGGTAGAACGTTGCGGCACTTCAAGTGCCAGAGCAGTCAGTAAAACCCATTCTGCCGCTGTAAAAAGGCTGGTGATGTAACCCAATGACTTCAATTATCTTTTGGGTTATTTGCTTAGCCTTCTGACTGTCATGCTCGGCAATTGTGGGTGGGGTTAACTGCCGTCTGACTGCTCCTACTGTCCTCCTTTTATTCTCTGCATAGACTCTCTAAAATTCCCCATATCCTACCAAGTGCTTGTGCTTTAAATGGCATATTGCATTCATTTTGATGGATTTTGACGTGTGTTCCCAGCAAGGTATTTTTCCTTTGCCGGACCTTTACATCACGCTCACAGACAGAGTAAAAGTTCCTCATGGCAGACATGTCTGTTTAGGATATGGAGCTGCAACGTAGTTAAAGCTTGACCAGTTGAATTTAATATAAAGTCTGCCTTTAATGGCCACTGCAGATGTATATCTTTTATGCCTTAGTTGCTGGGGCTCCCGTAGAGTGGTGATCACAAAGTGTTACGGTAAAGAAAGACGCTGTTAAAGGGGGGTAATCATAATCAGTATCAGCACAGTTCTTCAGTAATAGCATAGTACTTAAGTGTAATATAAACACCAGTGTAATACTTGATTTATGTATGTCAATGTGCAGTCAACTGGTTGCCTCAAGGCATGACAGGAGAAACTTTTTTCTGCCCTATTTGGACTTTACCTGAACTTTGTGATTTGGTAAGATGAAACAAAAAAAATAGCTTCATTGACACACCACAAAAGGCTACAAGAGGGTTTGTCATGAAACAAAGGACGAATATGTGGAAAACATCTCCTTGACCACTATTAAATACAAATCTAGTGGCCTCCACCAGAAAACAAACTGGGTCCACGTTGGGTCTTTTAACAGTATGAAGATTCAAAACACATTATCAAACTGTTCAGCACATATGAAATCAGCCTACGTCCATGGCCATGACCTAAATCCTAGAATTCCTGAAACAGCAATTTTATTGATGATGAGCTAAAAGAATTAAAGCAAACCTCTTTCAAGATCCACTGCTGTATATTGTCCAAATGCTTTGTGTTGTCATACATCTATCAAGTTAGCATAGGATATCGATTGGGTGAATCGAATGTGTCCTGTTTTAAAGAGGTTTTAGATCAGTGGAACTGAACAATGTAAACACTTTAAAATGTGGAGAGTAATAGTCTAGCCCCAGTAGAATCACCAGTCAACAGTTCAATGCAGGCCCTAACATTTATCTATCTATCTGTCTTTGGCTTTTGTTCTGGTGTCAATATACACATTTTGAAACAAAGCATTTTCATTTGTGGACCACAGAGTCTTTCTGCTTCCTGAACAATACAAAGGCTGGTTATCTGCTTGCATGTAATTGCTTGAACAGATGAATGTGGCACATTCAGGCATCTGGAAATTGTACCCAACACTAAACCACACTTATGGAGGTCCACAGTTCTCTTACTGATGATGGCTCAGTGGACTTCTTTTAAACGTATTCAGTGATGACACACATGAAAGTAGAATGGCTGAGGTGTTGCCTTAAAATACAGAAGTAAAAGGCCCAAGGGGCCTTAATATAAGTCTAATGTTTTTTTATGTCTAAACAATGAGAAACTTGCCATGGCATGACATCACCAATTTGTTTAGTCATATTAGTCTTAGTGTATTTAATGCCAGTGCCTACTGAGGCTAGTAGTCAGGCACCCCCTGATGCTAAACACCCTGCTAGCTTCTGGTTTAGCATTGGGGGGACCTGCATCGTTGTCACTGGCCTCGAAGGGCCCTACTCTGTTGCCGGCCGCCGGACAACCTGACATGTTGGGGTCTGTCCGCCGGGATTTCCCCATAGACTGAGTTCACCCTGCTTGGGCTGTTTTTGTTTGGATTTGTGTTTTGGACATTTTTGGATTCTCTCTGGTAATTAGTTTTCACTCCTGTTCACCAGCTCACTCCCCTATTTATACTTCTTCACTCCTTTGTTTGTTGTCAGATCATTTTACGAGCCTATTGGTGAGTTTTGTCCAGCATCCTCAAGATGGCGCTGCGCAGTCAGCAGCCAGTCACCTCGGCTCCGTCTCTTCTTTTCCTACTTTCTCGTCTTTATAGTGTTATTTTTTATATTAGTGAATACCGTATCTGGTATTCTGAACTTATGTGCACTGAAGAAGCCAACTTTTGGGACTTTAGTGCTGAGCTTTCTGCTTCTTTCGGCAGTTTTTAATGCCGCGAGGGAGACCCCTTTGTCCGCGACTCAGGGCGTCCCATTGTTTACACGCGGAACCAGCTCCTCGGACTACGGGACTCCACGCGCCGCTGCCCTGCTCCCCACCACGCTGAAAAACCAGACATCCCTTCAGACATACAGGGGAGACGGAGAGGCTGCAGGGTTGTGTTATGCAATAACGCCATGATGAATAATTGATCTTGGATTGAATTCTGAACTGTGGTATGGGGAAGGTAACAGGAATTCTCTCCTGCTGCAACATGAGACCCTCAAGGCTTGGACGGCCCTTCTTCCCACCAGGGGTCCTGCTGAGAACCCTCCTTACAGATAAAAACCTTCCTCCCACAGACAAAGAACTCTCTTCTCTTCAGCTCTTCACTTCTCAGACTGCAAAGATAGCCTCCTGCTCAGACCAGGAAAGAGCTGCTTCGGACCATGGGCCCTGCACGGGCCTGACCGACGCACATCCGGCATCTGGAGAGAGCCCCTCGTCGCCCGTAGCAGAGCCAAGCGCTAGCCCGCTAACGCTAGCTAACCACTTCCTCCTTCAACGCTTCTTTCAGTGATTGGCCAAAACTGGACAGAACTGACACGAGACAAAGGACAGGTTTGGGCAGCGAAACCTGATATTACCGCGATTGCCTCTTGACGTCTGAGCCAGCCTGATCCCTGATTCTGTTTTTCCTGCCTGTTAACCGTCTACCCGACCTAGCCTGTCTTTGGATTTTAGAGTTAGCCTGTCCCCTGTTTGATCATTTCGTTTGCCGTTTGTTGGCTCTGGACTATTTTTGGATTTTGGACACAGTCCTTCGGTTTTTGGCTTTATGCCCTTTTTTGTTCCTGTTTGTTTTCAGTTTAATAAATTATCTTTTGCCTAACCTCTGCTTGTCTGGTTGAATACTGGGTTCATCGGTCCCCGTTCGTGACATCATATCCACTTTCTCAACAAAAACCTTTCCCTCATTTCTCTAGTCTCAGATTCTCACAACAAACATTAGGAAACTGTGATCAGAACTCTGCAACTGTATGCAGATGTTATTTGTGAAAAAAACTAACACAAAACCCAAACAAATACAAAGACTACATTTAAGGATTTCTTCTGCTCTCCTAATTTTGAATTCATAAAAAAGACCATGGCCTCTCCTGGTCTCCCCTTTGCAGAGCCACAAAAGGCAACCTCCTAAAAAGCGTCAGCGCTGAGTTTCTGAAATGGATGAACCTTGGAATCAGAAGGAGATCTCATTCTTAAAAATAAGGCACAGAAAATCTATTATTATTATTTTTTTTAAATTTAATTTAAAACCATGCAACTTGCTCGGTTGGGTCTTCACAAAAAAAATATGCTTTATTTTATATTTTGCCTTCCATTTGGCTTGGAGAAAATAGCTTGGTGGCTAATGTGGAAAAGAAGACAAATTAGATTTTTTTCTAAGGGAAAATGTTAGTTATTCTGCTTGCCCAAATGCAATAGTTAAAAACCGTAATTAGTGGAAGATATAGATAACAATTTTACAAATAAGCTAAAACACTTAAGGGGGAGGGGGTCTTATTTACTGTATGTACAGATCACATTGTTCACAGAGTTGTTTGTAAACCAAAACCCCAACAGAATGTGTTTAAATATGTTGGAGCAGTGCACCTTAGACAAAATGCAAAACAGAAAATGTATATTTCTTTCTTTCTCAAACAAAACAATTAAACATAAAAAGAAACATTTAAAAGTCCTGAATGAAAGGGAGCAGAAAGAAGAATAATCTTATGTTATTTGCCCCCTTTACCCAAAGCAATACATTTACAAATAGCTTAAATTACAAAAGCATCAAAATATACGTAAGGAAAAAAAAAGATAATGAAAAGAAATATCTGTCCTCCAAAACTAAAAGTCACATTTTACTTTACATTTATTTGACATGATTATTTGCAATCAGACATAACTGACATATTCACTCAGCATACCAGCTTTTATTGTGGTTTTAAATGTAAATATGTGACTCTTGGTTTCTTTGTTCAGATTGTTCCACATGCTTCCTTTGACAGAAAAACAGCGCTCCATCACTTTTGTTCTATCCGTCCATCCATCCATGGATGGATGCCTCCATAAACCATTCAATAACGTTCTTAATTAGTGTCATAAGCCTGTCTACATAATCAGTGGATCCTTTATTTGCACAACCATCAAAAACACTTAAAAGTTCTTCTTTTTCCACATTAGCATGAAAAATAAAATACTATTCACATTATTATGAACTGCATTACAAAGTCATATTGTGATAATAAAGAAATACCATGCAAGTACCACATGCAGATGGCTATTTTATTCATGTATTTTTGTGTGTGGATATGTTATGTATTGTGTCCATGTGAACGTTGTATGTATATTCTTTTGTCTAAGCATTGCTAAGCATTAGTGCGTATGTTTTTGAAGAAGCCAAGTCCCCAGGAACAATAGCGACTGTTTTAACTGTAGCAAATGGGGATCTTAATAAAACAAACAAGCAAACCGTGCTGTTCTTTTTATATTCATGGACTCTGTCTAAAAATAAAAAAAATAATCACAGCTTAACTCTATTATCTTTCTCTTTAAACAAAATCTGAATTTTGGTCATGAATAATTGTTTAATGTTGAGCTTGAGTCAGAAGTTTACATATATAATCAAAAAATATACCATTTGTCAAGCATGGTGGTTGTAGCATCATGCTTTGGGGACGCTAACTTAACGCTATCTAAGGTGAAAGAATCATACTTAAAGTCTGTGGAAAGAAACCAGCCAAATTCCAGAAGGTCTTCAATTTCTTTTAAGATAATTGTTCAAACATCAAAAGTTCATCTTAATATTTTCCATATATTCATCTATTAGGACCGACACATTTACGTACATATGACCCTGTATATACTTTGATGATGGGCTTGTGTTTTATCACAATACATTTAAATGTGTTCACACTCAACCCCCCCCCCCCCAAAAAAAACAAACAAACAAACAAACAAACAAAACAAAAAGCTAAAGCAAAATTAAACCTGAGTTGAATCAAACCTCTGTCCTGAACCAGTGTAATAAGGACTGTAGGTAAAAACATAAATGTGGTCAGTAACTGGTAAGTCAACCAAAATTATTTTCATGGTTTCTTTTTTTCTTCCTTCTTTTACTTCCGCATTTTCAAAAATGCTACTGAGAATCCAATATTTTTTGTCATAACAGCACTGATGAGCGTGACTGTAAGTGAGCACATCTATTGTGTGCTTCGGAGAAAACAAGCCCAGTGAAAAAAAGCTTGTAACCAGAAATGCAGCAATATTTAACGCTTAAAGTGTCTGGACCGAAACCATATATTTTAATGATATTTAGCGTGCACGTCTTCACTTTTTCAGTATGTGAAATAAATCTTTGTTTGAAAACAACAAAAGTACCTTATTATGATAAGTTATAGCTCACAGCAGAATTGTTTCCTGGCTCATATGCTGTGAGGACAGCTGCTGCACATTGTTTACCCGGCTTATGGGGGGGTGGGGGGGGGGGGGGGGGGGGGGGGGAATGAATACCTGCAGTTTAGACAGTTGCATAAAAATAAAACTGAAATAACATTTCTGACTCAACGTGTGAGAACATGGGGTTGTTATCATACATCACTGTAAACAAAACTAAGCAGCATATCTCATTACAGTGCAGCTGCCACCCCGCTATAGCGCTCTGCTGTGGGGAGGCGTCATGCAAATGGCAATTACCTCCGTCAGAGAGAGATACCAGACGACTCTCTGGCTTCATATTGTAAATCCACTGATACAGAGGTTTTTTTGTGGAGACGCATCACACATCAATATTTCACAGTGACAGCAGCAACTACTATCACTCGCTTCTAAGCTTATCATGCCGTTTTTTCCCCCCCCTCTGACGTCCCATCCATCAGGGCCTGTCAGGTTATGAAGTTTCAGCAGAAGAATTTTTATTTTTTATTTTTTTTTGTTCTCTCTGCCCAACAAACAACCCCACAGTTCTTTTGGTTGAAACGGTCCAAATTACAGCTGCATCAAAGCAACGAAAGGCTTGTTTGAGTGCTCTTTATTATGATAATAGGGGCCTTTCAAAAACACCACCCTGAAGACCTTTCCTATCCAGGTACGTTGCATTCTTTTGACACGTTGCTTTAATGGCAGAGCATGCCTGCATAATAAACTACAGGCTGACATTTACAAACGGGAAAATCGCAAAAATATGGAACTGTTAAGGCCCATTGGGTAAGTGGTGTGAGTGATGTTTGGGGGTGGAAAAATGGGGCTAACATTTGCTGAATTCTGATCTTAAAAAGGACAGTTAAGAGGTTTTTTTTGAAGTAGGCATCTGGTAAAACTTTAAATGCACCTAATGTTCTACATGTAGGGCACAACTCTCTTGGTGTGTGGAATTTGTTTAAATCCAGATTAGACGGACTCAGAGGCGATGGTAACAGCTAGTTCAATAGGGCCCAAGACCAAAGCGAACTTCTACCAAATCAAAAGAACTCCAGATAGTAAAATGCCAATTTGATTTATGCCAACAGTAGTTCATGGACCTTTAAACTGTTGTCACAGTTGCCTTGGGCTGGGGCTGACAGAGAGGCTGCTGATTATAGCTCAGTCAAAGTAAAGTAATTCTGGCCTGAGTAACCCCCTAACTAAAAAGTCAGGGTTAGAATCATTAGAATGGGTTTACACTGAAAGCACCTTACATGTTCTGTTATTAGTGGTGCAATGGAGTGTCTATCTCCATTTCCTGTGTAAACAATGATCATGTTCTCTTTAAAATACAGCAAAATGCAAACATGACAATGGTTTGAAGGCTTAGTGTTCACATAAACAGCAATGGCATTTTTGAAAAAAAGATTTGTTTTCAGAAGGTGGAGAAATGGTTTGACCTTAACCCTTCTCAGAACAGCTAATATTGATTTACCCACCTTAGTCTTAGTAGTATTGCCATTGAACTGATTGTTGGCTCAACTTTAAGTTGAAAGTGGAAGTTGTTGTATGCTTAATTCATACCTCCTAGATCGCCCTACGATGTGCACAGCCTAAAAGCCTGTGCGGTGCAAATTTTATAATCTCGAGCCGCCCTGAGTGTCTGGAGAAAAAAACCCCCAACCATTTAAAGTAATTTTGATAGCCTACTCAAAGTCATCTGTAAGGATGCTTATGACTCTAATAAATAATACGTGCTATCACAAAGTTATTTTGGTTTTCTGGAGAACCAAAATAAACGGAAGTAGGATGAAAGATGAACATTGTAAGATAACATACGTTTCATTTAAATATACACATGATTCAATAATTGGTCATGGCCATGTTCCAGAAGTCATTCCCATAAGTCTTGCAAGGCATCATGGGTTGCACGAATAACACATTTTAGATACAGGTAAGATATTTCCTGCTTATAACTTTTCTGAAGGCCCCTACCACTCCTTTCAGCTCAATCTTAGTGCCGGGGATGTCTAAGGTGGTTATTTGGCCTCATTGATTTCATTTGGCAATTCACATCAGAGAATAGTGAGATTCCTCTGTATAATGATATAAAGAGGTGTGCTGTCCGGGATGAATAGCGAGACATGCCTGATTTCTTGTGGAATATAGCCACAAATTGGAGGACGCTTGGGAGTAGAAGTGGTTTGATGAAAGGTGGTGCCGTGAGTAATACTCAAACATGCACATAAATAAATCTAAAATCCCCCCCCCATCACACTCAGAGTCTCTCTTCAAATTTCACTCTGTTGCGCCACAGCTCACAGTGCAGCATAGGGGTTTAAATATCCCCAGTGGGAGGCAGCTTCCACCCGGCCGACCATTGGAAACCCATTATTTCAGTACTAAGTGATGGATCATTTCCAAATGATCTCCATGTACACCCCAACAATTAAGCCACCAGCAAGGCAATTATAGATCAGCAATATAGCAATGGGACACTGATATATTGCCCAGCTTTAACCTTTGGGCACATGGACAGATTACACTTATTAAGCCACAGCTTTATTGGACCAATAAAAATCGTTGTGGAGCCATATCAGCTCTCATAACCGCAGGGTGGACATTCTTCTTGCTGGAAGAAACACTGGCAAAAATGGAGCCGTCTGAGAGAGCCGAGGAGAGAAGAGGTCAGACAAATTTCTGCAATGTAATATAAATGCTTTGGTCTTTTTTTTTGTGTTTAAGCTTTATGAATCACTATGGGTAGAAAATACTATATTAATACTGATAATCTGGAAGAAGGTTGGTCTGAATAACTTTTTGAGAAAACATGTCCATTCAAAACATTTTAAAGTAATATATTCAAACTGCAACCTAATTGTGAAAATTTGATGACTGACAAATTTAGTACTCACCTAGAGGCATGTCCACCTACACTAACACTAAGGGTTGGGAAGGAGGACATTATTCATAGAAGCAGCCAAGAGGCCCATGGTGATGCCGCAGTGATCCATAGCTCAGGTGGGAGAATCTGTTTAAAGGACTATTAGTTCTCTCTGCAAATGCTTCCTTTATAGAAGAGTGCTAAAAAGAAGGGCATCGTTGAAAGTGGTACCTTTTTCAGTTCTCCACAAGCCATTTAGAGGATACAGCATACATGTTAAAGATGGTGCTCAGGTCAGACGAGTCAGATGGATGGTGCTAAATACAGGGTGATCTTTGTAAAAATCCGTTAGTGCAAAAGACTTGATGCTGCAACAGAGGTTCACCATCTACAGGAAAACAACCCTAAACACACAATCAAAGTCACAACGGAGCAATTCAGATGAAAGCTTCCATGTGTTAGAATGGCCCAGTCAAAGTCAAGACTGACATACAAATGACAATATGTTGCATACAAAGATATTTTTTACAGACACTCATTATGTAAGAGTTTAAGCTGTTTTACAAAGAAAAATTTGCAAAAAACTCACAAAAAAACAAAAAAAGCACACATTGATCCAGCACACATTCTGTCACTCTGCTGAGTTCTCCTACTGTTCTCCAATTTGCATTGCTTGTTGTCATTTTAGCTTCTAACTTGTCATTCTCTGCCTTTTTCTTTTTCATAGTAGGTAGACCTGGTCTGGCGTTCTGTTAACTGTGACATCATCCAGGGAAGACAGATCACCCTCTATTACCACTAATGTAGAACAAATTCCTGGATCAATGTGTGCTTCTGGGCTTTTTGTCTGTCTTGTTGTGTCTCTGTTCTGTCTTCTGTAACCCCAGTCGGTCGAGGCAGATGACCGTTCATACTGAGCCTGGTTCTGCTGGAGGTTTTTCCTTCCCGTTAAAGCGGAGTTTTTTCTTTCCACTGTTGCTTCTTGCTTGCTCAGTATGAGGGATTGCTGCAAAGCCATGGACAATGCAGACGACTGTCCACTGTGGCTCTACGCTCTTTCAGGAGGAGTGAATGCTGCTTGTCAAGAGCAAACCAAGGGTTTCCTTAGATAGGAAATAATTTTGACCAATCTGTATAATCTGATTGAATTTGACTTTGTAAAGTGACATGTTTCATGAATTGGCGCTATATAAATAAAATTAATTTCAATTGAATCTTTTCTACATTATATGGTAATAGAGAGTGATCTGTCTTCCCTGGATGATGTCACAGTTAACAGAACGCCAGACCAGGTGTACCTTCTATGAAGAAAAGAGAGAGAGAACAAAAAGTTTAAAGCTGAAATAACAACAAACAATGCAAATTGGAAAACAGTAGGAGAACTCAGCAGAGTGAGAGAAATAGGCCCAGATGTCCTCCAGTAGCCTAAGCCTATAGCAGCATAACTATAGAGGTAGCTCAGGGTAACATAAGCCACTCTAGTTATAAGCTTTGTCAAAAAGGAAAGTTTTAAGATTAGTCTTAAAAGTAGACAGGGTGTCTGCCTCACGGACCAAAACTGGGAGTTGGTTCCACAGGAGAGGAGCCTGATAGCTAAAGGATCTGCCTCCCATTCTACTTTTAGAGACTCTAGGAACCACCAGCAGACCTGCAGTCTGAGAGCGAAGTGCTCTGTTAGGAACATACGGGGTAATCAGAGCTCTGATATATGATGGAGCTTGATTATTAAGGGCTTTATACGTTAGAAGGAGAATTTTAAATTCTATTCTTGATTTAACATGAAGCCAATGAAGGGAAGCTAAAATTGGAGAAATATGATCCCTCTTGTTGATTTTCATCAGAACTCTTGCCGCAGCATTTTGGATCAGCTGAAGACTTTGAACTGCATTTTGTGGACTTCCTGATAGTAAAGAATTACAATAGTCCAGCCTTGAAGTAACAAATGCATGGACTAGTTTTTCAGCATCACTCCTATACAGAATATTTCTAATTTAGGCAATATTCCTGAGGTGAAAAAAGGAAACTCTGGAAACCTGTTTAATATGGGATTTAAATGACATGTCTTGGTCAAAAATAACACCAAGATTGTATGTGAGTCTCTGTCTAATGCGACTTAACAGCAGTTCAGACTTCTCTGTTTAAGTACATACGCAAATGTTATAAGGTGTAGCACACACTTTCACGTGAAAATGTTTCTTTATGCCTTATGACATAAAAAAGAGCACATGAACTAGCTCTAATATCAACTAAATAAATACCACTGTAATTTGGGAGAATTGAGGCAGACTCTGCACCCCCTTTGCTTTATTTATTTCCAAAAAAAGACAAATTTCTATTTTTACACAACCAGCAATACTTACAGAAACTGTCAAACCAAAATTCTCAGTTAATCTACTGTGACAATCACTTATAGGCAAATTCACATAAAGCTATCAGCTGAAATGCAAGGTGACAAGTTGATGGTGGAGAGATCAGTTTAAATTGGTTGGATGAGCAACAAATCCATGTGCATTGCAGAGGGGTTAAAATCAAGAATGGGGTGTGAGTGACACAGAGAAACAGATTGAAAGAGAAAAGATGGGAATAAACTGACAACCTTCTTTCCAGTAATGAGGGCAGATTAATTCAAAGCCACGCGCTGCCACCAAGGTCCTTAATTAACTGCCTCTGTGTGGAGACAAAGTTATGAGTTTGACAGAAGTGTCGTGCTATTGCTCCTTTGTATCCCTCCTTTTTCTGTTGATCTGCACATTAAAACTATCACAAAAGCTCTGTTCCCAGAAACATCTGAGGGAATTTGAAGAATGTATAATGAAATTATTTCATAACAGGTGTGAACGTCACTTAAAGCTACAGAATGGGGACAGCTTTTGTTCTCAGTCATGTCATTGTTCTGCCTTTAACTTTGAAAACATTTGAAGAAGCCAATATCTAATACTTTGCAGAACACGATTTGAATTTGAAAAACAAAACAGAAAAAAAAGTCTGTCCATCTTCATATGGCTGAGACTTGAATCTGAACATCATATAGGTAGGCCAGAGAGGCTATAAGGTACTTGGAGTACATCTTGTTTTAGGTTATGTAATCACTGTATGACCATCTTGGGATAAAAGAGCTTTAAATATTCATCCATCCATTGTCTATACCAGCTTATCCATGCAAGGTTGCTTGTACCTATCTCCAGCGGTCATTGAGCGAGAGGCGGAGTATACCCTTAATATGTCACCATTCCATCACAGGCAATCAATTAAGAATTTTTTTTAGCCATTTTTTAAATTCCTTTGATCACGTTAGTGGTTGAACTTGAACCGCATATCCCTCAGACATTTCACATTCTGTGGTTAATATGTCCTTTTTGTTTGCTTGGACATCTACAATTTCTTATATGTTAGCATCAGCCATCCAATCATTAAACTAATAACAAGAATCTTTTTTGTCATTATGTAACCATAATGACATTTTGGTGAGACATCAGCTCAAAAACTGAAAATACTTCCTGAGAAGCTGGAAGTGTGCAAATAGTCCTTAGTATTTGATACATTTTTAAATATTCAAGTCAAAAAAGACTTTACAGAAGTAAATTATTGTGCGATTACATCAATGTTTCAGGCAAACACTCCTAGAGAAAGTGTCAGGTTTAGGTATAGATATTGTCACAATTTGTCTTGGATGAACCCAGAACCACAACACATGGGACTAAAATTAATAGTCTTTATTGAGAGGATGAAGGGATGGTAAATGATGTATCCGGAGAGGCAGAACTGAACAGGAGCGGGAATGTAGGTGATGGCAGGAGCTGACGGCCCAGGGCTCGAGAACAGGGAGCCACAGACAGCAGAGTCCACAGCTTTACAGAGGTGTGACTGACTGCAGAGGGAGTGAAGTGAAGGCAGAGTGAAAAAGGACGATGAAACTGAAAACTAACAATAAATAAAGTAAAAAAACGTAACTAAAAACCCAAACGAGGAAGAAAAGTGACAACTAATGGAGAACAGAAGCCAAACCAAAACTAAACCATGACAGATGTGTGTTGGACCTTGGTGTAGAAAAGAGCCAGGAATCTGCATGATAAAGTGAAATGGTATTGTAACAAAGCACAAAAATAATAACTTATAAAGATTCATACAATAAAATATTTAAAACTTTTATTTCTTGTGCTTTTGATTATTGCTTACAGGTAAAGAAAACCCAAAATTCTGTGTCTCAGAAAAATAAATTTTCCCATTAGGCCAAACAAAAACGGATGTTTTAACACAAATGTTAGGCTTCTGAAAAGTATGTCTATTTCTAGTCACTCAATACTTGGTAGGGCCTCCTCTTGCATGAATTACTGCATTAATGCGGTGTGGCATAGAGGTGATCTGCCTGTGGTACTCCATAGGCCTTCTGAAGCCCAGATCGCTTGGAAAGCTGCCTTCATGTCATCTGCCTTGTTCTTGTGTTTCTCATCTTCCTCTTGACAACAGCCCATAGATTTTCTACGGGGTTCAGGTCAGGGGAGTTTGCTGGCCATTCAAGAACAGGAACACCGTTGTCATTGAACAAGTTTTTGGTACTTTTGGCAGTGTGGGCAGGGGGCAAGGGTCCTGCTGGGAAATAAAATGAGCATCTCCATGCAGCTCGTCAGCAGATGGAAGCATAAAGTGCCCTAGAATTTTCTGGTAGATGGCTGCATTGCCCGTGGGCTTCAGAAAACCCAGTGGACCAACACCAGCGGATGACATCAGAATCAGAATACTCAAAATCAACTTAATTTTGCCAGGCTTAAGGGTACAAACAAGGAATTTAACTTCTGATTTCAATGCTCTCATTGTGTAAAGTAACAGTCAGACAAGCAACCGTAAGTAGACAGCAGCAACAATCTATGACAGAAAAGACATTATTTACGGGGAAAAGGTAAGAACGGGACCCCCACCCCTCAGTAGAATACCTGGCTACAGTAACTATACGGTTTTTATCAGAGACAACCTGGGGGTAGAAACTGGCTCTGTCAGTTCATTGAAGCTTGCAATGCATTAAAGCACTAGACAATAAACTAGTGAGGGCAGGGCGAGCGCAGGAAAGGAAGGCTGGGCACACAAGCACTGAGAGAAAACATTGACATTGTGAGATTAGATGAGATGATCTGGCGCTGAGTGGCTGTGAGAGGCAGGTATATATAGACAGAGTTCCAGGTGCAACAGCTTGCTGATTATTAGGCAGCAGCAGGTGAAAAAGCATGGTCAGCAGGGTTACTCAAAAATGTCATGGTTTTCCAACAAAATTCATATTTCATTAATCAAATGAGTTGCAATGAATATAATATATATTCAAGACATTTACAAGATTAGAAATAATGATTTGTACCTGAAATGATAATTTTGTCCTTCAAACATTGCTCTCATGAAATAATCCTCCATTTGCAGCGAATACAGCAAGACCTTTAACATTCTAGCTATTCTAATATATTTTAAGATTGTATTTATTGTATATCAAATCTTACAAGGATTTGCCTCTTTTGATATACATTTTGGCTCAGGTCTACCACCTAGATGCCGTTGCAAGCCTAATGACTCAAAAGCAGTGATTTTGCCCTTGTTCTGTCTGGACTCACTCTATGGAACATCTTAAGATGCAGATCAAAAACATTCAAACACTGGATTTAAAATGGTTTAGTGATTTTAGAATCTTGTTTCAAATTATGTAGAATATTTTTTTTTCACAGTGGAACCAAAACACAGCAAGTATGATCCTAGCTGCATAGAACTGAAATACATACAACACTTCTGAAAAAAGGGGTTAGGTTTTGTGGGAAAGTCAGGTAACATCACTTTCAGAATAAATTAACATTAAAACTAAAGAAAGCCATCAAAAACACATTAGAATTGTCTATGGGACAAATTAGATGCTGAAAAAGGTAAATGACAAATTAAATCCCAGGATTTTACCTATTGACGGAACGGATTTGTAAACCAATACGTAAGTTAAACGGACATCTTTGTGTAAAATGGCTGTACACAATCTAAACCTGTGCTCAAAGAATAAATGTTTTGCTAAATTAGACTTCCTGCTACAGCCTATGTACATTTACATGAAAAGGGGAGTTTCAGAGATCATTAACATTAACATTTCTTTGCTTCTTTATTTAGCTTCTTTCTGTATGAATTCCTTACCTTGATCTTAGCTTGATAGATTGTTTTCTCACTCAAAAATAAACAGATCTCTCTGTATTTCGCTTCCAGTTGCTCAATTTGCCACTGATCCATTTGTGCTCTGGATCTGTGCTAAACTGTTATGTTACACCATATGAGAAGTATGACATATAATAAAATGAACTGTGACATTTTTGTTTCATAGTTTATTGCTGTAATTTTGATTCTGTATTTAATTTGGTTACTTGCTGTATGCAATAGAGATAGTGACTTAAGTCTTAGCCCTTTTCTCCAGTCACAGTTAAGCTGTACTGGCAAGGACTTCAGTCTTGATTTATATGTATGCACTCAAAATCTAGCTTTTGTAGACAATCTTATAGCTGCTCTCAGAGATTTACACAATCTTGTTATAATGGCAGGTTTTTGTGATTGAGAAAAGAGACCAATATAAATAATTTGTAAATATTTTACAAATTTAATGTGGCATTTATCCTGGACAATTGAATAACAAACAAATCCATGGGGGAAGTAAAAAAGTGTGGAAACCCTAAATCTAAATCAATGCTTTGTTGAACAACCTTTACATTAAATTTCAGCTTTCAATCTTCTTCTGTAGGAGTCTTTTTAAAAAAAAATCTATTAGATTGTGAGAACACCTTTCTACCACAGCCCTCTTTAGTTGATTCCATAAATTTGATTTGCCACCATAATCTCTCACTGTAGGCCTGGTGTTCTTTTTGTAAAGCTGATTGTTATCTTGGTTCCAAACAGACCCTTTGGTACTGCGGCCTAAATGTTTGGTTTAGGCCTTACCACATTCTCCGACAAAGGTTTGGAAGACTTAAAGCTAGGGTCTGAGATTTTTCCTGAACCCAAGTCCCTTTTTGAATAACTGCACATACCCAAGACTGTCTTACCTTGCTCATCCACTCTTCAGGGGAGCCAGCAAGTGGAAACAACGATGGAAAGAGCACGGACACTGGCGTTACGTGAGCGTGTCAGAATGATTGGCATGTGGTACAACCAGATAAAGCGATTCCCCTAGAACTTGAGGGACAGAGGAGGGTGAGTATATAATGTCTATGGGTGAGAGCAGGAACAAAACTTGGACAAATCCATGCCCTTCGGACCCAATGGCAGGTTATAGTTTTTACACGCCTTCACCTCCCACAGAGAACGATTTATAAACATCCTTTTTGTGAATATATACTGTATTAACTACTTTTAGGATGGAAGGATGATTTTACCCAGTATAACAAAATGTGTTTCTGAACAGGATTACCAACTATAGCTCTAAGCCAGGAAGACTTTTTTTGTAACATAAGACTTCAGTCTAGCAACCCATGTCTCAGCCTGCCTAGACATAAACAGAATGCAGGAGATTGTTGTCACATGTGAAGCCCTAGCAGTATTCGATGGACATTTTTGCAGCTCCTTCAGTGTTACTGTCAGGCTCAAGGCAGCTTGTCTGACTAGTTTCTGTCCAGTTTTTGTAATACCTCTGTTCTTCTGTATTGTCCAAGATTATTTAAATATGTGTTACAGTGTCGTCCTTGTTACATGTCAAATGTTTTGTAAATGAAAGTGTGTTTTGCGCTGCTGCGTTTCTTGGCCAGGACACTCTTGCAAAAGAGATTTTTGATCTCAATGACTGACTGAAATTAACATGCTACCAGGTTCCATTACATAGACGTTGATGTTTCTTCCAAATCATACCACTGATTGTTTGATTAATTCAGAAATTCAATATTAATAACTTCTGCTATTTTTATTTGAACACAAATGCATATTTATGTGTCTAAAGCAGTAAAGTTAATACCTACTTTCATAATCCTTAGAACTTTAAGTTGCTGTTTTGCGATCATTTGTTGGTTTTGTGTACTTTTTGGCTTTAATCGTGTGGCAGTATGAATTCTGTTTTGAACCCGCATCTTAACATGATGGAGGGGTTTGAGTGCTTGGATGATCCCAGGGGGTATGTTGTCCAGGACTAAATGTTCTTGGAAGGGTCTCCCATGGCAAGCAGGCTTTGAGTGACCGATCAGACAAAGAACGGTTAAGAAGCCTTTATGACAACCATTTTAACAAGGCAGGAGAGTTGCCTGTTGCTGTGGAGCCAGTGCTTCGCCCTAGAGCCAGACCTAGGGTTGGGGCTAATTGGCAAAGGCCTGGTTGCTGGGTTATTCATTGCTGGACCCGGCCTGACTGAACCCAAACAAGCGACCTGAGGTCTTCCCCCCATGGGCCAACCACCTGCAAGGAGGAACCATGAGGGATTGTTGCAAAGAGGATTGGTTAGCGATCAAAGGTGGAGACCTTCACACCCCAATCTCCCAAAGCTCTAGGGACATGGAATGTCACCTCGCTGGGGGTTTCTCTGTTATTGTGCTGTTTTTGTTTTGTGTACTTCCCTGGTTTCTTCACATTAATTTCCCAACATGACTGTTTATTCATTTTCCTGCAGCTCATCATAGTCCTTTTTACCACACAGTGGTTGTTCATTCAGGTAATTGGACTCACCTGAATTCCATGCCGTACATTACCTCCCCAACATTGAATCCACCAGTTTTCCGACACTTCCTATCCTCTTGTGTTTCATTGTCATTGCAGAGTTTGATGCCTCTATATTTTTCCTTACTTGTTTTGATGTACCCCCCCCCCCCCCCTCCCTCCTGAGTTATCTTTTAAAAGAAAATAAATATCATTGCCAATATGAGACTCTGGTTACTGCACTACAAGAAATCCTGACAGATCAGTTTTCAAAATAATTCAATTACAGCAGTTTATTATTTTGTCATTTTAAGTACCTTCTGAAAAGATATTACATGTCAATGTATTAAAGTATGCCTAAGGATAAAACTGTTTATGATCTGACATATGTAAAAAATAACATTTTCACACTTAAATAAATGGACGTGGAGAATCCTTGACACAACATGAATTGACAGAAAAGTTCAGTTTGTGAAATTTTCCTTCAGTCAAGATATGCATCTACTCCGATGCTCGCAATTCTGCTTTGCTCCATTAGCCCAATTCATACCATTTGCATTGCCTGACACGTGTTGTCCGTATCGCAGACCATTAATTTGCTCCTGAACGCGCCTTTACATAGGGCTAAGTTGTAAATCCCTCGCTGTATTTGCTTTGTTCGCGTTCGGTGTGAACGTATCTTTAAGTAAGTGTGTATATTCATGGTGTTTTGTTTTGTTTGTGTCTCTACGTTGTCTTGGGATAGACTGGCTCTGTGTCCCAAACTCACCCTGCCACCATCCCTATATGAGCCTGTGAAGGTATGCAGATATTGACCAGTGCTCTATAACTAATTAAACATTAGTTCTGACATTTGAAAGCATATTTCATACATGGAATAATGAGTTTCTTTTTAGAAGGATTGCATGATGGTTACCTTGTGCAGCCCCAGCCAGTTGTGTAGGATGCTGTGTTGTGTTGGAACGATCTCTGTCACAACCTTAAACATAAGGTTTGAATTTTTTTTAATGTTTTCCAAACTCTTCCTGTTGGGCTATCACTGCTTTTTGGCATCTCAGGGGGACACTTCTCTGAATTGCCTTATGCAGACATAGATGGATGCATTATTTTTGCTAGATATAAGACTAATCACCATTAATACATAAATCTAATTTTAGCAGCTTATCAATTGCCTAAAGTGCTTCTAGATGATCATACTTCATGGCAGTTTTGAAAGATCTCCTGTCATTTAAAAGTGTGCTAACTCCTCATTTTGTGTTATGTCTTTGCAGATTGTCACAGGTTCATCATCTAAACAGATTTTTTTGGAGAAGAGGACTAAATTAGAGACAAAATTACTAAAGAAGCTACAGAGTCAAGTTTCAGTTGCTTTTCTTTTATTCTAAAGCATCACTGCTGCTCTTATATCTGATAAATTGTCATATATTGTAGGATAAGGATAGATGCAGCAAAAGTAGTGGCGTCGTCTTATTGTAATCCACACCTTATATTTTCCTGTCAAATCTTGACACCTACATTACCCACAATGCATCTCGACTGCTGACAGATGAGATGGGATTTGTGTGTGGATCTGTGTTCGGGTGTGTGTACTTGCAATGGTTATTAGCTTGCATTGCCTTCTTACAAACTCCATTTTTTTTTTCCATTTTCAAACATTTGACAGCCACTCAAGGGACATTGTTTCTGGTGGGGAATCAGCCTTTTCAGCTGTTCCCTCCTGTTTCACATAAATGCTATGTTGTGACTGTATCCCTCTGTATCGTCAAATAACAAAAAGCCAAATAGATAATCTAAAAGAAACTTGTACGAGGGGTGGGGGGGATTGTAGAAAACAAATTTGAGTTCATTTGGCCTCACTTTTCATCATCTGCTTCAACTGTATGGTACCCCTTTAAATTTGTCAGAAAGCCTGTGGGGTTTCTCAAACCTTCGAAGAAGCATACCCACAAACATAAACCGCAATTACATCCAGATACCTGCATGAATAATTGAGCAGCATTAGTATAAGTAGATGCATGCTCACAAGGACGGGCAGTGGAAAAAGCTTAGAATCAAGTGCATTTTGCATATTGTGAACAGGGCTGAGCTCAGATTCTGACCTTTGTTCACAATTTGTGTACAACAAATTGTGAATCTAGAAAGTTTTACTATACATAACACAGTTTTTAAAACTGAATTTACAACAAATATCCCTCCTTTCCTAAAGCAATAAATATGTACAGCTGAAACCAGATATTTCTATACACTGTATATAACTGTTGTTTTGTCACAATGTCATATTAAATAAGACTCAACCTTTCCCTTTTTATTATTTCCTGCTTACTAAATACCAGATACATGGTTGGGATATTTTAAAATATGTTTGTTTAGAATCAGAAGTGTACATACACCAAGATTAATACATCTTTAGAGAATGTAGTCATACCTTTAGATATACAGAGTGCCAGTGATGCTTTCACTGCACCCTTGTGTGAGATCATGGGGAAATCTAAAGAGAATAGAAAGAGAATCGTGGAGCTTCACAAGTCTGGTTTATACAATTTACAGCTGCCTACAGATGTCCCACTCATCTTTTTAAATTAATTTAATTATATCTAAATATGAACGGCAAGAGAATTTTCAGCTATTACATTGTTCTGGAAGGAGAGATGTTCTGTGTCAGAGGTGTGGCGAAATGTGTATATTTAGTCTGGAACAAAAGCAAATGACCTTGTTTAGATGCTGGTAGAAACTAGCAGGGGAGTGTTCTTTCCCACAGTAAATCCAGTCCTGTGCTGACATTGGCTACTTTTACATGGACAAAAGAAATCAGAAAAAAGTTCCGATCTGAATAAAAACGTGCCATGTAAAGAAGCCAATTGGAATATTAAGCTTAATCAGAATGAAATTGTATTCCTAATGAGACGGGTGGTTTATGCCGATTGATAATCTAATCAACATGCATATAAACATTTGTCAGGATAAAGTTATTCCGAATGTGGCAAACTGACCTGAGTGCGCATGTGTACCAACGTAAACATGACATCAACGCATTGAGTGGCGGAAATACGTTGGGAAGCATAACTGTCTGTGCTCCCAGCACAACTTTTTTATTTGAAACCTTAAGAGCTCAAAATTGTTATTTATTCATTAACATTTCAACTGTAATTGGAAGTTGGTGCAAGTCCAGCCTGGGTGCTTGAAAGACAAACAAACTCATACAACTACTACTTTGTTTACTGGAGTCCAAAAGTCGAAACAAACAAACAAACAAACAAAAAAAAAACCCAGACAGGGTTGGCGGAGGGGGCCTCAGTGGGAGGGCAAAAGTCCAAAACAAAAACAAACCAAAAAGGGCGAACTAAGAACACAAGTGGACATCCGTGAGGCCGTCCTTGGTGTGGCATGGTCTCTGGCTATCTGCCCGGAGGCAGACTACGACGGAGCAGGGTCCATGGAGGCTGGCGAGGACTCATACAAGCACCATGGACCAAGGAACCGCATCTTACCTGATGCTTGGGGTCTGACATGACGGGGCCCAGGATGCTCAGCCAGACCCTCAGAAGCAGGAACAGAGGCATCTATTGGCCCTTCAGAGACAGGAACAGAGGCCCACCAACGTAACGTAAGCAGGCTCAGATGCGTCCTCTCTGTCTTGGACGGGCACAGAAGCGTTGGCTCTGACTTGAGCAGCATCAGTGGAAGGAATACTGGTGACTGATTGTCTCTCTCAGTCTCTTAATAACGGGCACAAAGGATCTTATTTTTTTCTCCCACTCCTCGTAAGTGGCATCAGAGGAGTGCTACATGACCCGGTGGCAGCAGGTGAAGGGGCCGACCCCATATGCTTGGGTGGAATGCTGAGAGGCTCCTCGGCAGCTGATGAAGAAGAGGACCCAACAGAAATGGGTGATGGAGCGAAAGTAGCAGCGGGATTGGCTAAAGCCTCTTTCGGATGACATCTTATCCGGCCCAGGGAAAAAGAACTTTAAGTCGCTAACTCAGCAGCCCAGACTGGGAGTATAGAGGAGTTGATGTTAGGATCAAACTCTCAAAGACAGGAAACATGACTGGTGGGCGGACGTCGGTGCCTTCGTTGGCGAGGCGGGGGATAATGATGAGGAGTGGTACTGTCGCTGAGTAGGTTGTATCTGGGACCAATACCGGGAGGACAGATCAATAACCTGGAACCCAAAGAAGTTCCCAAGACGACCTCGGATAAAGGTCTGAAGTACCAAACAGCACCCAAATGTCCATCATAACCTTCATTTTAGATTGTAAACTCTTTTGGCCAGAGCAGTACTGGAGTACCCAATATTCAGCTGGATACAGTATTAAAGTTTACTGTAAGGATGGGTAATGACTGACCAGGCAGGCACAACCAGACTGGATGGATGAGTAATGGCTGAAGAGGCAGGGATCTGGGACCAGACTTGAACAGGTACTCACTGATGTAACCCAACTTGACCAATAGCCATGGACAGACTCTTGATAGAAGCCACTGATGTGTATACAGCATGAGCAGAACAAAGAACAGAATCCATCAGGAAACCTTCCTACAAGCCAGTGCACGCAAACACTAGCAGGAAAACTAGGGAGGCAGAGCGAGGACTGGATCCAGGGAGAACACGGGAACAGACTAAATAAAGCCACTGGAACACACTCACTCATGCAGGCAGGTTACAAGACGAGATGTTCTGGCAGTGAGTGGAAGAATGAGGCAGGTATAAATAGGCAGGGGAACAGGTGAACAGAGTTTTCAGTAAATAGTGCAACAAGTTGAGCTGACCAGATGCAGAGTGGTGGCAGGTAGGTGAATGAGCTGATTGGATGGAGACTGGTGGCTATTGGCTGAGGGGAGTGGAAACTAATCATTCCAGAATAGTACAAGCAAAAATAAACAAAATCATGACAGGAAGTCCTTCTTCTGTGTTTTTTTTAAGGGAAATTTGATAACTGCGCATTTTGGAGTGGTTCTATTGTGAATAAAGCCAGGTGCATAAAAATGCATATTATGATCGGATTAATTCATTGCGTGCCCATATAAATGGTGCAATCCAATTTTTTAAAAAAAATCTGAATTCATTTCATTCCAATTGTGAAATGTTGTTCATGTAAACATAGTTATAGTGTGAAAGGCCACTTAGCAATGAAGAAACCATTTCCCCAAAAGCAACATAAAAAGCAAGATTACAGTTTTTAAATACACATGTTCCCTGCATAGCTTGTAGCATGCAGCTAATGTCTCTCAAAAATGCCTGTTATTGGGAATCATTTGGATTAATGTCCAGACGTTGCCAACAGCTGCTTGACGGAAAATTTTCATTTATTGTAATAAAACCCAAACCCAAAAATTTACACAAATATTTATAAAGCCACTTTTCTTGGAATATATTTTCTTTTCCGAGAAACAGCGTCTCAAAGTGAAACCAGTATTTAGTGCCCTAGTTGAGCTGGAAATTATTGTAATCGGGTAAATCAAGATGTCCAGCTGTCAGAGTAAAAAGAACGGTGGCAGCCAGAGATAATGTGAGTCTCCTTTAGCGTTTCTGGCTCTGTAGTGGAGGCCACACTATTGATTACAGCGCTGTGGGAGAGCATTGATTTTTATCTCAGAGTGAGTGAGTAAAGGGGACTGATTCCACTCAGCACAGGGTGGGGCGCTTCAAATTCAACAGCAATGGCACAATTGAGCTTTAAAAGGGGCATGCTTGAGTAAGTGAGCGAGTAAACCACTTTCTGCGAGTCGTAGCAAACCTTTTTGTGACCACGACTGTACTTTCCTAATTTTGTTTTTGTTTATTTCTCGACTTTTAAAAATAATGATCTTTATGCCTAGGCTACTCTTGCTTCTTCCTGGAAGCATTCACTATATTTCAATCAATCAGGAACTCAGTGGATCCTCCAGCATGGAAATGGACCACGATTTGTCAACTTTTTAAATTGGATAATCACACAGTTTGTTACCTTACTACCCAAATAAAGCAAAAAAAAAAAAAAAAAAAAAAAAAAAAAGAATTTAAAAGCAATTATTAGACCATTTATATAAAGGTTACACTCCCCTGCAGTTTGGTTTATGTGTGAATCAATCAACTCAAAGAACAATTCATTTCTTCTTTGAAATAATGAAATATTCACTAGATTCTCCTGCTTTTGTTGGTTCTTTTTTCACTTGACTTTTTCCTCTGTTAACCTTTAAATAGAAAACCTTCTAAAGCAAACCATTGTTTAGCAAATAGTACCCATTGTGACAAGTTAAAGAAACGCAAGGTTCCATACTTGGACCAGCTTTGTTTTCATTATATATTAATGACCAAATATTTGTCCAAACATGAGCTTTACAACAACGGCGTCATTGTTCAATACGTTTGAATGTCTTCCAGCAAGGAAAATAATTTGTAGAGGTTAAATATCTTGGTTTGACCATATTTCCATATTTTAGCTTAAGAATCCCGTTAAAAACATATCTATAATTTATCATTTCAACCAACATAATTTCAGGCAGCTCAGATCTTCATTGTCAGACAATGCTGCAAGAATGTTTCTCTACTCCATGATTTTTATTTTATTTTATTTTTTTGATATTGAGAAGTGTTTCACAAATTGGACAATGACAAACATGACTTCTTTAATAACAAAAACATCTCTTTTGATAAAAGCTTTAAGAGGATTACATAGAAAGTATTTTTCCTTTACAGACACAATACACAGGTTTTTTTTTTTTTATTTAAGCTTGCCTGTTTCATTTATAAGATCTTGCATGGACTTGATCCACCTCCTGTGGGTGAGTTTATTATATTACAACTGAGTATCATTTGGAAGGCAACCAGAGGAGCCATGAAAGGAGACTTGTTGATGTACAACATTCAATAAAGGGTATCGTAAAGGGTATTGACAAGCAAAATTACGTTCCAGCTGCTAAAAGGGAATGTAACACCTTTAAAATCTTTAAACATCTCAAACACTGGCTCAAGAGGACCCATATTTATGATATTACATTCTATGTAGTGCTGTCAAACGATTAAAAATTTGAATCGCGATTAATCGCATAATGTCGATAGTTAACTCGAGATTAATCGCAAATTAATCGCATATTTTATCCTTTTTATTTCTGAAAGTGTAATAGCCTGTTTGGGCATTTTAATGTGCAATTTTGCAATAAATGACACTAATAAAATACATGCTTGTACAAAAAATATTCTTATGTTATTTTTCAAGCACTTTTCAGAATTGGAATGAAAACATCCTGGTGCCAAATGTTAAACTCTGGACTATAATGGCTAAATGACTAATCATGACGCCCTGATGTTTACACCATATGTAAACAAATGTGTAAATAAATACCTGTTTTCATGCCGATATATATTTTTTTTGCCTCTTAAACAAAGCTAGACATGGTATTATGCATAAACATATAAATTGATAAAAATTGTACATTTCAATAAAGTCATAAGTTTTGTTCATTTCTTCACTCTCTCTCTCTCACACATCTAATTCTGAGCTTTCACACCAACAACAATAATTTTTTTGAATATTTTTGCTTGCTGTTTATATCCATATTCATAGTTTAAGCCTGGAAAAAGGTTTTAAATTTCCAGGTCATTCCAGTCTTACACTTTGCTTGTAACTGGGCAGGAGCTTAATACCCTGAATGAGACTGTTTAGGAACTGTTTAGTAACTCCAGGTCCTTCGTTTGGCAACGTGATTCATCCTTAGTTTGTCAAATACAGAGAAAACAAATGAATAAGCATTAAAGTACGGTTTATGGGTTGGGTTTCTGCAATTTTATCAACGTGTAAAAGCTCATCTTCAGAACCAATGTCTGATAAAATAGTGATCTGCACCATGTAATCTACTTTCAGCAGTTATCACCGGTTATTGCACCGTAAACTGCAGAAAATACGTGCAGAGTTGCTCTGTCTGCCTTTACTATCGTCGGCTATGGTGGAGGGATATTTCAGCTGGATACACTCAAATGTAGTGCAGGCAGGTCTCATAATAACCCCTATTTCGTGACTTATTTTAGAGCCCAAATAAGCGATTTCACTTTCAGAAACCTGCCCAAAAAATCCCGCAACCCGTGACTCATGAAATTTAGAAGCGCTTTTAGAAAAAAGAAGCCCAAAGTCGCATGTGTCCGAGGGTAAAAGAAACTTCTGCGCTCACTGTTGCCAACAGTGAGCGCAGCGCGGGTCTGTCTTGCTACAGTTTTCTAGCACTCTTGAAACTACGGAAAGCGCCGAGGGTAAAAGAAACACAGTCCGGAGAGCGCGGCGGGGGGAAAAACATCAGGGCGATTAACGCCGACAAAAAAATTGTCGGCGTTAAAATGGGTTTGCGTTAACGCCGTTAATAACGCGTTTAACTGACAGCCCTAATTCTATGCAAATGCAGGTCATATTTAAGTCAATGTTACGTCTGTTTATGACGTTTGTTATTTATTATTTATTCTCTTAAATGATCAGCAAGCTTGACCACATCTTTTTCACAGAATGTCTGCTGCTGCTTTCAGGTCAACATTATATTGACCCCAAGTCCAGAACTAATCGCTACTCTCTTCTATATGGACACTGCCTATAGTTTTTTTTCCTTGTTTTTCTTTTGTTGTACTTACACTGTGCTTCTGTTCCATTAAGACATCATTTTGATTAATGTATATATGCCAGTGGTAAATGTATGGACTGGTGGGCTACAAATAAATTGCCCATTGAGATTAATGAAGGAGAATCTGTTGTGAATTTTAAGTTTTTGTTGTGCTGTGTTGAACAGTAGGCACCAGCCCACCTGAGACCCTACATGGATAAGGGAGTATAGAAAATGGATGGATGTCTAACAGTGTGCTGTCTTTCTTCTTTGCTATTTGTATCTCAGCTCTTAGGGTGAAGGAGGCCATTTTCCTTGGCAAATTTTAACATCCAACCATCGTTGAAGGCCACTGCCTACGTGAAAACTGCTGCTGACCATGTCCTGTCCTTTTATGACCACAGTGTACCGATCTTCTGATGGCTACTTCCAGCAGGATGATCTACATCTGTCACAACACTTCATTCATTTGGGTGGAAAAATACATCCATGCTGGACAGTCGATGAATAGGCGGCAACTACGTGATGCCACAAAGACTTTTTGACAGCAATAAGGTGGATAGTGAGCCCATCTTTCTGCATCTTTGTCACTAAGTGATTCTGAAAGAAATAATAAATTAGCAGCGGAGGAAAATCACAGAAAGCACATATCCTTTTGCACAGTCCTGTAGGAAAGTGTCTTTATGGGAAAGTCTCAGTCCCAAACTCAATCTCTGCCTAACTCTCTACCTAAATTGGTCACGTCTCCTGAAGTGAATCAAGGTCGATTGTAAGGTTAAAGTTGGACAAAAAAAACTGTCCACACTAATCGATATTTGAATTCACTTATTTATTTATTGCCTAAATTACCTGGGGTTTTATCTGCTGTAGCCTTCGCGTTTGCATTCTCAAAAATTGCCCAGCAATAGCCTGAAGCACACCTCTGCATTTACAAATGTCCCAAGGACATCTCAAGAAGATGGATATGCACTGGCGAGTAATCTGGGCTCCCATACAACAGAACATAACACTAATAATGCACAGCACTTTGAAAAGTAACATTGTTTTGCCCCAGAAAAAAGTTTTATCCACCGTGTTCAGGTAGACTTCATGCATTAACCGGAATCTCAGGGATGAATTTGTGAGTGAGCCACGCAGATGGATGGATTGATGGAAGGAGCAACGATAACTGTGAGGAATATATTCTGATGACCCTGGAGCAGATAAGCACAGCCCGTAGGCTATCAAATGATGACTTTCTGAGCCCCAAACCAACAGCCTGCATACTTAAGTGAGGTGAGAGCCTGAGAGAGTGAGCGAATCACAGAAGAAAATGGGTTGGAGGATTTGGAAAGCAGGCGGCTAACTGGATTAGAAACTGTAATATTACCACCAAAGGTTAATGTTTACAGATTTAGAGGGTCTAATGAAGGCTAGCGCCCCTCAATAGATAGGGCAGGTCAGTGTCACTGGTTAATAGTTAAACCAAATAGCTTGTGATTACTGTGTAAGATCTTCGGTAATAGAGCGTGGCCATTAGATTTATGAAGGAACAAATGATCATGTAGCTCACTGGACATGCAAATAAGCAAAAATGGCTTGTTTAACAGACATCTCTGTTGTAAAGTGCAACAGTAATGATTAATAATTATATGTTGTATCAGTGTTTTTCTGACTGGAATGCGTGCTGGTAAGTACTCTCTGAAAAACTAAAACTAAAAAAATCAAGCCTCATCACTGAATAGTCAAATTTGTACACATAGCACAGATGCAGAAAAGCATTAGGTGTATACAGTGTTTCACAGAAGTAATCGTGACCTCTAAAGTTTTTTACATTTTGCCATGTTACAGCCACAAATTGGAGTTTACCTTATTGGGACTTTACATATTAGACCAAAACAAAGCAAATAAATAACAAGTGTAAACGACACACGGTTTTCACATTTTTTCACGCAAAAAAATCTGATGTGTATTAAAGAGAGCCCACCTATATTGTAATTTAAATACAAATCCAGCTGTTCTGTAAAGGGCTCAGAGGCTTGTTGGAGAACATTAAAGAACAAACAGCATCATGAAAACCAAGCAACTTAGCGGGTAGGCAAGGGGCGAGGCTGTGGAGAAATTTTAGGCGTGACTCGGCTGTTAACTAATATCCTTAAGCTTTGAAGCATTTCATCGAGCACTGTTCAGACCATCATCCAGAAACTGGACAATTCCAAACCTAACACCTGAACAAGGGAAGAATCTAACAGAGAAGTGGAGAGATCCATAGTAACTCTGAAGGAGCTCCAGACATGTCATCCATAGGTCATGGGAGACTTTTGATGGGACAACTGTTAGGGATCCATCTATTCATCTATTTTTAATACCTGTTTATTCGTGCCATGGTCGTGGGGGGCTGGTGCCAATCTCCAACGGTCACTGGGCGAGAGGCGGGATACACACAGGTCACCAGTCCATCACAGATTATTACCGATGCACGCCACAAATCTGGCCTTTAGGGATGTTGAATGCTGAAAATGTTAAAAGAAACCCACAAAAGTTCTATTAGCATTTTTTTTCACAAGCCATGCAGCGGACATAGCAGACATTTCAATAAAGGGGCTCTGGTCAGGTATGTAATACTGTAACCGTTTTGCTGATATGCAAGTGTAGTGATGTGTAGTGGAAAACTAACAGTACACAGCACTCTGAACACCATTCCCACAGTGAAACATAATGGTGGCATCATCATGATGTAGGGATGCTTCTCACTTAGGAATTTATGGAAGCTGGTTAGTCGATGGAAAGACTGATGGGGCTAAATACCAATTCTTGTTTTAGAATGACTCCGTCAAAGTACAGACCAAAATCCAATCGAGAATCTGGGATCAGACCTGAAAATCAGTGTTCAGAAATTCATCGATCCAAACTGACAGACCTCAAGCTATCTTTCAAAAAAAAAAAAATAGGTTAAAACATCCGTCTCCGGACGTGCTGAGATGATAGACATAGCCCGAAAGATGTGCTGTTACTGCAACTCTTAAAAACGTTAACTTTTGAAAATGTAACGTATAATTTTCATACCACTTCATAATAAACCCTGCTTTGTGTTGGTCTACCAAATAACATCACAATAAAACACAATAGAGTTGTATAATCACTAAATGGGAGACAGTTCAAGGGGTGTGAATACTTTTACTCTGAATACTCTGGTTCAGATATGATACCTTTGGACATCTGGGTAGCTGTGTTACTCCGTGAACTTGTCACACCTCCATGGCTTTAGGGCTTGCCCTTAAAAAAGTGATTTTTGGTAATAAATGTCCTATTTGAATCTGTCTCACAAGTACAAGAATATTTTATTGAAAATAATAATAATAATAATTATTCGGGAAAAATATTCTTAAAGTACAGCCAACATTATTAAACAATGTAAAGTGATATTATTAATTCCTAGGTCTCCTCTTATAACATCATTCCCAACACGAACTCTACAGAAATAGCCATTACAGCTCGGGGATCGTATTTTTATTATCATCAAAGCGGAGTGCATTTGAAGTTTTATTAATTCTGAGGCATAATTTCTTGCTTTAAGCCATCCTTATTGTTATGAATGTATGTAATTACTTTGGCTCAACGACAGTGCCTCCTCATTTCTCAGCCTGTGTATTAACAAGGCTATTGTTGAACTTAATCAATGCAGCTCGCGGCTCTCAGCGAGCGACGGGGGTGGGAGTGGGTCAAGATGAATAGGCCTGACATTCTCAATTTAGAATACATCAGAAAGTCATAAGAGTTAAGCAGGGTGAGAATCATTTCAAAAGTTCTCCTCTTATCCATCTGGTTCATTAGGTGTTTCCAGATCATTAAGTAAGCAATCCCCTTTCATGGTGAATGATTCAGTATTAGTTCAATAATAAATAACATATCTGGTCTCATTTTTAAGGTGTTTTTTTTTTCTCTTCATCCTTTGGGTTTTGTTCATGTGATAGATAATCTGCCGCCTGTGCTTTACATCTTTCAGCTTGATTAGTGGCCCTTCATTTACTAATCAGTGAAGCTCTACAATGACGGAACCTCATGTCTACTTGCTCCTCAGTCACCAGTCGACTCGGTTATCAAAGACAAAATATCAGCTCATTTTCAAAATGAAAAGAAAGAATAATTAGCTTGATGGGTCTGCTTTTGCGGGAAATGATAATTACCTTGCCTTCTTACTTAATTAAGAAGCAACATTCATTATCGCGAAACATTTTTCTCACAGTCACTGAAGAGAATTTCTCTTTTAGTTCCAGACAGCGGAGGTGACAGCGTTTTATTATTGATCTGTTCTGTCGTTTTCTTTAACCAGTATATCACAGAGCTCTGTATTTATTCCAGCGCTACAATAACAGTAATTCTAGGTTTATCCATATGCCACAGACAGTAAAATCTGCTTTTACTTGCCCTACAACAGTATTCATACCATTAGAACCTTATTAATTTTGCTACGTTACAGCCACAAACCTAATTCTCCTCTTTTACTGGGACATTCTAACACGTGCCAAAGATTTGATCCAAACCATGCCTTTTGTTAATCTGGCTCTATATGGGATGTTGTGATCAGGGTGACATGCAGTTGTAGTTTTTCACCAAAAATAACATCCTGCAAATAGGCCAAAAAGTTTGGTTTAGGTCTCATTTGATGAGACCTAGAGCAGTTTTTTTCTCTACATGTTTGCTGTGTCCCTTACATATAAACATGACTCTTTGTGGCTTTCATTAAACACTGACCTTGTTGTTGCTCCTCTTTTGGAGCCTCCAATTAATAGCTGTTATACCAATAGATGCTCACACATGACGCAAGGGATCTGTCCTCCCCAAAATCATTGTAGACACAAAAACTTTAAAAAAAAAAATACTACTGTACTTATGCTAAATAAAAGTACAACTCAAAAGATCAACACTATAAACATAAAATTAGTTTCCTAATTATTAAAAGATCTTGACACCCCTATCCCACTAAGTGGTTTGGTCCACATGCCTTTTCCAAGGGGCGGGGCTACCGGCAGCTAGTCTTTTGGCAGGTGAGTGTTTCAGAGACATAGAGTGATGCTTTTTTTTATGTGTATATGCTGTATGTATAGGTATGTTTTTATATGAGTATCTGTATATACATATATGTATGTATATATATATATATATATATATATATATATATATATATATATATATATATATATATATATATATATATATATGCATGTATGTATATATGGAGGTGTATATGGGTATGTGTTCGTGTATGTATATGTATGTAGGTGGATATATGTGTGTATGTACAGGTGTGCGCGTACGAATGTGTACATTCTATTTATTTATTTATTTACTTTTTTTTGTGTGTTTTTATGTATGTATATTGCGTTCAATGCATAAGGATAGAAGTATATTAGTATATGTATAGAGACATAGAGACACATATATGTCTATCCTCACAAATAAGTGAAGGGTTAGAGGGAGGGAAAGTCGAAGAGACAGGGTGATACTTTAGAGAAGGGAAGGGAAAGGAGGGGAAAAGGGAAAAGAGGGGGGGGGAAAGGGAAAAAGAAAATGTATAACTGGTTATGTTATATACCACTATAAGAAAATTCAATAGAAAGATAATAAAAAAAAGAGTGATGCTGCACTCATCGATGAGAGTGTAAAACTCAGAAAGTAATTTATCAAACCACTCGTTCAACGACCGCAATGTTGTAACACAAAATGTGACCCTCCCCCCAAATCAGCTTCTTTTTTATCAGCTTACTAGTTAAGCAAATAGTTTAGTTTATGACAAGCTCAGACGTCAGTAACGGCAGTGACGGGACAGATGAGGGGGACAGATGAGTGAGGGGGGAAAATGGGAGAGAATGAAAAGAGAGAGATCACTGAGGACTGAAAGGAAAAATAAATGAGGGAAAAGAGAAGAGGCAATAATGAGGAGAGAGTTTTCAAAATGGTAACATGAGATATATGCTTCATTTATATTTTACTGACATCTTAGATGTCTTCTTAGAGATCCAGATTAGGTTTTTCCAAGATTTGATTATGTTTTGATTGGTAAAAACTAGCTACTAGTTATCACACGGCTCAGGTTTGACACATCTCTAATTTCTTTGAAAGTCAAAGATTCTTTCGTTTTGATTGGTAAAAAGAATTTGTTTTGAAACACAATAATGTTCTTCCCTTTTGGGAAAAAAAGTAATATTTGATTATTGATTTCATTTGTGAGGAAAGCCGTGGATGCCTACAGGGCAGAGTTCTTCAAAGTGCCGGCTACATGGAGGCTCAGTTTGATGAACCAGGGAGGTTCTAAAGATTCTGCAAAAGGTAGAGAGTGGCCTCCTTCGCTAGATCAGGAGCCTGAGCTGAACAGAGCTTCTCAGTGTGTGAATTTACCCCTCCTTCACAACAAATACCCATGTATCAGCAGGATGGAGGCAGCAGAGGTTCTCACGGGACTTCCAGTGGAGGTTCAGGGCTTGTTCGATCAGGTTGAGGTTCTGATCAGGATTATGGTGGCGGCTGTGTCTTCATGTGAAGCTGAGAGGAGTTTTAGTTACCTACATCTGTTAAAGATTTGGCTGTAGGCATCTATGACCTAATATGACTCAACTATGTAGTTTTATGTAATGTCCATAAAGTGAAGCTGGACGTGCCAGGAGTTTTTGAGATCCAGCATTCCTGGAAGAAGTACATTTGTTTTTCTTTTGTTTAGAGGAGTGTTGCTTTTTTTTGTGTGTGCAAATGTTTGAGTGTGGTTGATAGAAACTGTACCAGAAAGCATGCAGTAGATAAACTGATGATTGGATGGTTAAAACATTTTATTTATAGACCTACTGTTACAGTCTATACCTTCAAAGCGCTTGATCTCTCCATTGTGAGATCAATAAAGTTCAGTTATAACTATTATATTATAGTAGCGGTTTAATTTGCAGGCATACAATGACTGTCAGCCGAGGATGGTCAAGCAAAGTATGAAAATTTTCTTTTTCTTTTCTTTTTTTTTTAAAATATTAGACAATTAGATGGTAATAACTGACTTATGAAATAAAACACTTTACATTTTATGCCCTTTATCCCAATAAATACACACTATATAAAAAAAGGAGTTTATAAGAGACACAAAGATTTAACAATATGAAAGAACTTGATATTTTGATTCATTTATTCACCTTTGGACCCACATAAAATGCATTTTTATATTTGATAATATTAATGGAAAGATAGGAAACAATTTGAGAGGCAACGACGCCTTTTTAAATTTTAAAGTGCATTTGAGAATTTACGCTTATTCTTTTGCACTTTGTGTTTGATGTAAAGGAAAAAACACAGGAAATCAGGACTATAGCATAGAAATTGGCACTCATTTGACAGAGTATAGTCTTCTTGTATCAGGATGTGGACCGACAGGCACACAGCGCATAATCACATTAGGGAGGAACATAAATGTCTAGATTAGGGTTTTGTCATCTTTAATGACGTTCACATGCTGATTGCAAAACACACAAAGCATATTTCTACTACATTCCTTTGTTCAAATTTTTGAAATTACACTTGAAACCAAACAATAGGATATTGTGTTCACGGAGCATGAAAATACAGGGAGGATGAAATTGCTTTTAGAAGCCTGGGAGCCTGCTTGCAAAGGGAGGAAGCTGAAAGAAGAGGGCATAAAGACCAAACAGAGGGGGAAATAAAAAGCGACCAGTGACAGTAAACTGGTGAGTGAGCAATAATGTGAGTTTTTTTCCATTGAGGGTTGGCGCCAAGGAGCTGGAGCTCTTGACGAATGGAGCCTTTAATTGACTCTAGCGACGTGGGACGTACGTCGACCAATCAGTGGGTGAACTGATGCACAACCAGGAGCTTTTGTTTCTACCAGACCAGCTGCCATTAGACCAGATAACAGCCCAGTATGTTGATATTTATTTTCTCTATATATGTTGTTGAAGATAGACACACGAGTCTTTTCCACATCCAGATGTATTTTATTGCCTTTTAGGCTGATGCTATGTCCCAGTTAATGCTGGACTGGAGTCTGTGTTTCTGGTCATTTGCCCCACTAAAACATAGATACAGTGTTTCAAAAGGGAACCAGAAGAACTATGGAGAGGTTTATAATTGGCTTTAACTCATTTTGACACAGGTCGTATAGTTGAGTAAAGTGATAAATCATGGTTAAGAGACAAGATGATACACAATTTTCTGGTCAAGAAGATTGGGCCACATTTTAACAACATTTTTGGAAAAGATAATAATTTATTTTGTTGTTGTTTTGCTTACACAAGAAAAGGTTTCCCAGATTACAAACTGCTTAATCAGTAGACAATAAATTAGTTTATTGTTTAGATATTTTTTTTCTTTAAGTTTCTTTTTTTTTTTTTGCTCGTCTCATTCTAAGGTAAAGTCCTGACAGTAAAATTTTGAAAGTACTCGTTTTTGTTTTTAATTTAGTTTAATTCAATTCTGGTCATTTATATACCACAACTTCAACACAGGACAAGCTTGTTTCAAGGTAATTTACAGGATAGGCAGATCCAGTTTGTACACAGAAATAAATATAAAATGAAATTCAATCATGTAGATTGGATTGGACGGTGGAAAGGAAAACTCTCCTTTAAAGGCATACTATGCAACATTTTTCAGATAATTAATGTGTTCCATACCGTTTTGGATGATTAAATGAGTCATTTCAGGTCGACACAATATTATCTCGGCCGCCCTGGGGGTCTGTGGGGGAAATACCGCACTTGCAATTGCAAGAGCCCTCGGCCCACACCCACAGGCTCAGAAGTCTGGTGCAAGACTGCGAGAGTCGGTCTTGCTTTACGGCGAGAACTCCATGTGTTTTTCCCTGCCATTCACTATATGCACGCGCGAAAGCAACAACAAAGAACCGCGTGTTAACGTCAAGTAAACATGCAAGCATATCGAGTTTTATTATTATTATTATTATTATTATTTATTTAATTTTTTTATGTTGGTTAGACGCTACCGCGGCGGCCACCTTGCCAAGATAGCGCTGCGGGAAGCCTGATGTTCATACTTTCACTGTGTTAGTCATTGTTTGTACTGCCGTTTTTTCAACTTTTCGTTGCGTTCGCCTGTCTGCTAAGCTCAAACATGGAACATGTGAATGTGACTGTGTACGTGGTTTTGTGCTTGTCTATTTGTCAGGTTGGGTTTGACCTGCCCCATCTTCTGGGACATCTCAGGTCTCCACTAAGTGTGGAGTCCATCCCCCCATCCTGCTCTCCTATGATGGCCGGCGCTTTGTCCTATTGGTGTGTTGATGGTCCTCCGTGTTCAGGGCTGGGTGCTCGGGCGGGCACCAGCTCGCTGCTGGCAGCTTCTTCGTGGAGCCTGGGCCCCCGTGGCTCTGTCAGGGACGCCTGGGTCCATGTCTGGATCCACTCCGGCATAGCTGGCTGCTGGCAGAACCCACGGGCTCGTCCCTGTGGCTCCTGGGTGCTTCGGCGTTGTGGCTCTTGGGGAGGGGGCCCATCTCTGCTCTTCCCTCAGATGGGGGAGGCACCTTTCCCTGTGTTGGTCTCTGGGTACCTTTACTCTGAAGGTCCCTTCGAGCATCTGGGGTTTGGTTCCCCTGGCGTCTGCCTCGGTGCTCTGGAGGGTGGGTCTTTGGCTCCTCACAACCACTATTGAGCATTTTTGTTATGGATAAACCTTACATACACAAGTGCACTCTCGCAAACACCTACAGGTGCATGGAGTCAGGTACTTACAGATTAACTTCTGTATTGAAAACCCTTATTATTATCTTTAGCTGTAATTTTATATGTTTCATATTAAATAATACCATATATTTTTCAATGATGGTACCAAGGCGTTGCTTGTTTGCACCTGTAACACTTTACCGGTTGATTTTTCTGTTCTTTTTATATCTCTCTTTGCAGGTGAAGAAGCAGACTCAGAGGATGTTATGTTGTTCTCTCCCTTTCCTTTCCTCTTTTTCTTTCACCTTTTCTCCCTTTTAGCATTTTGTCTGATCTGTTTTTCTCATTTTATCTTCTTTTGCCTTCCCGTTTCAACGTCCATGGAACATGCAATAGTCCCAGCATATAATCTAATAAAGCTTCTTACATACATAAACCAAGCACAAAGCACTATGGTGAAAGCAGTTTTGCTTAACTTGTGAAAGTGTTGGGTGTTGGGCTCCTTTTGGCATCAAGAGAACAATTCTTATTGCAACATTGCTAGACAGGACACACACACACTAAAAAAAACACTGTAATAAGTGTGGTATTTGTTTTGGGATGAAGGCATTTAGTAAAGTGCCAACAGAAAACCACAAAGCCGAAGCTAAAGTTAGCACTGTTAGCAGCAAACAGCTACTTTGCACAGTATTTACTTGGGAGCCATATAGGGGGGAAAAGTTTGGTCAATTCCAAGCAGGGGCCCAAATACAGATTTATATATATATATATATATATATATATATATATATATATATATATATATATATATATATAAAACACCCCTGGGTCTTTCTGCATGGAGTTTGCATGTTCTCCCTGTGCATGCATGGGTTCTCTCCGGGTACTCCGGCTTCCTCCCACAGTCCAAAAACATGACTGTTAGGTTAATTGGCTTCTCCAAATTGTCCTTAGGTGTGATTGGTTGTTTGTCCTGTTTGTCTCTCTGTGTTGCCCTGCGACAAACTGGCGACCTGTCCAGGGTGAACCCCGCTTCTCGCCCGGTGAACGCTGGAGATAGACACCAGCAACCCCCACGACCCCATTAGGGATTAAGCGGTTTGGAAAATGGATGGATGGATGGATATCTATCTATCTATCTATCTATCTATCTATCTATCTATCTATCTATCTATCTATCTATCTATCTATCTATATATATATATATATATATATATATATATATGTATGTATATATATATATATATATATAGTGTCACAAATTTCGTGCCACATGAAAAAAAATCTAAATCATCCCAAAAGCTCATAAATATACATATATATACATATATATACATACATTATATATATATATATATATATATATATATATATATATATATATATATATATATATATATAGTAGCCCCTGCTTGCAAAACATTGTTTTTTTTTCTGTCAGTTTGAGAACTTTTCTTTTTTCTTGCTACCAAGGACTATACATGTTGCCACACCAGCCATCTATAAAATTGTGGTGTTTCTTTAATGCTTTTGCAATGAATTGTTGTCGATCACTTCGACGAGCAGTTTGAGAGCAGACTCTTTTTTACTCCCTTTAGTATTTCAACATAAGACTCTCAAACACAGATACAACACGGCAATAAAGCACTCACCTTTAGCAGTCTCCTTTCAGCTAGCTGATCAGCAGCCGGTAGCGCTGCATTACTCTATTCTCTGTAAAGCTCGAAAAACACTTAAACGTAGAAACAGAATGACAGAAAATCTTTTTTGCAGTTTTGAAATTGAAGCTTTTCAGAACATTGTTGCACCTTGATACCAGTAACAAGCCCGCACGTAAGTAGTAGAGCTCCACCTCGCATAGTGGCTTGGAAAATATTTCCAAACAGACCTGCAAGCAAAACAACATATCTTTCCAGGAAATAAATAAAAAAACACAGATAAATGGAGGATGTTCAATTAAAGGCAAATGGATGCAGGGGGATTAAAGCGGCATGCCTGTTATAAAAAAGAAACTGTCAATGAATTAAATGGGTTAAGTTTTGGTAATATATTCAGTACACAAAGGCAGTTGCTGATTTAGGGCATTACTAGGTTGTGAGCAAAGTAATTGTAGAGAATTATACAGCAACAGAACACATCAGAGAACAGAGCAGAGCAGAGGGAACATTTAAACCAGCATTATGCAATCGCACTCACATTAGACGGTGAACAGTCAAGGAATTATTCCCTCAAATTTATTTATTCATTTCATTCAAAGAGGCAATTTAACGCGTGGCTTAATCCATCTTTGTTATGTCGCTGAAATGCCTGCTTCACCGAGCGACAGGGGGCTGCGTATTTGGGCCGCAGATAAACATCCGCGGCCGGAAAAAAAAAAAAAAAACTGCACTGCTGCAGAAGAGCAGCAGCAGAATGGAGGAGCGGCGAGTGGGAGGAAGGTCACAGATGCTAAGCCTGGCAATCTTTCTTTCAATCTGTGGCCGTATATTGGCCACTTTGGAGACAGGCACATTTTATTTGCACACGTGCGAGTAAAAAATATAAGCGAGTTTGAAGCTCGGCAGAGAACGCGCGACAGATTTTCTTGTGGGTGCTCAACCTGCACTGATCCACTGAACGGCTTTGATAGGCCAGACGGTCCAATCATACTGCCAATATCAAAGGAATGTCCGCAGCTTATCGGGCCCCGTTGTCATCGGGCCCAGTGGCACGGCTCGCTGTGGGCTGACTGTAATGGGCTGCTCGGACAACTTAGCTGGAAGAGGATTAGCTTGTTGTGGCGCCCGGTGAGAGGGAAAAGACATTGGCTTCACACAGATTGAAAGCGTGCACCGGTGAGCAAGAGCGTCTTGCGGGTTTTACATTGAAGGTTAACTAAAAAACATCCAATTCCGACAGGCTCTCCTCCTCAGTTCATGACCAGTGCTTATTTTTTTTTTACCTCTCTGCTCAAGCAGAGGATAACAGGATAACATTAATCTGGTATCAAAAAAAACAGCTTATTATTTCTGACAGTCGTCTAAATCGTCTTCTGGACATTTTACCGGTCTCACGCAGACGACAGAGGTGATGATGAGGTTGTAGATGATGGCTGTGATGGTAATATATTTCAAAATCTGTCATAATGTAGTCATCCTCAGGTTACAACTGGTGAACCGGTTGCACTAGCTGCCACATGAAGTAAACCCTGTGCACGTTCGCCCAGTGTACGAGCAATTCTGGATTAAAAGTCCCAGACCCGCTTCCTCATTTTACCCCACTAGCCACTGGAGGACAAGTGGGACAGACTTGTTTTGTAGTGTTTTGTATTTAATCGGCTAATAAACTCTGTTCATGCTCTTTGGGACAGCTTGCTTGTAGGGGTCAGTCTTGAGATGATATTCAGCTACTCAGGCGACCCAGTTTTTGCTCTTCCTGTAACGTTTCTGGCACTGGAGCTGCTAATTACCATCAGCACACCTGTGCTGTCTCCGCCCTACCTGCTTATAAGCTCTGCTCCTCGCAGTCTCCAGTGCCAAAACGTCTCGAGCCTCACGGTGAGAACTTCCAGCCATTAATCTGAGTATCTGTCTGCCTGTCGACCTGTTTTTGCCCTTGTTTTTTGAGCCAGTCTGACCCCTTTCTGGATTTTGTCTGCCCGCCTGAGTCCTGTTCGTCAGCCTCAGAGATCTGGACTGCCTTCCTGTGTTTCGGACCCCCGCCTGCCTGTAAGTTACGGAGATTGCCTGCCCTTTAACTGTTGTGCTCTGTGGATTTTGACTTGGACTTGGACCTGGACCTGGACCCGTCTCTGGATTTTCCCTTGGATACCTCTGTTGGATAAAACGGATCTCCCCCTCCCCAAGACCCGGACCGGACCTGGACTAAGAACTCTGGATTATCCCTTCATGGATCCCGCTGCTTCCTGAAACCTGGACGCTGCCAAATCAAGCCGTCTCGTGCCCCAGGTTAGTGACTCAGCTTCTAGTTCATATTCCCACCTGCCTCCGCTGGTCACTAACCCACCACTCTGTCTTCAGGAATCACCAGTAGCTGTGTGCAGCCGCACTAACTGGGGGTCCGCGCCGCCATCATCTAAATAAAACTGTTTAAGTTTTACTTACTTGTTTTCGGGTAGTTCTTGGGTCCATCCAAATATATTACACTTCCAGAGCTTTTTGAATCACTTTCTGAACTGGCCAATATCACAGAACCAGTCCTTCATTCCATCCATCTGTACCCGCTTATTCTTGCAGGGCTGCCGAGGATGGGGGTCTGGTAATTGGTTGAGAGCCGGGGTATACCCTGGGTAGGACAAACAGCCATACACAAGGCACCATCAACACACTGATACTTTACAACAACTTGGAAAGACCAATTAACCTAAGAGTCATGTTTTGGACGGGAAACCGCAGTACGCAGAAAGAACCCACATGTACACAGAGAATATGCAAAATCCACAGAGAAAGACTACAGAACTGCCCATAAATACATGTGAGGGGAATAAAAGCAACTTTTCTTCCCAAATCTTACTGGGCCTTCAGGATCGAGCTGTAAATTTTTCATTACTTTTTCATTACTCTTTAAATTAAGAGTAGGCTCACTTAGATAACATTCAAATGAACAGGTTCTGCACTCGCGGAGTTAAACTAAACACGAGGATGATAATAATGTACACAAACCAGCGTTTTATGATGGCTGTGCCAGAATGACTTCATAAGCCTAGGTTGAAAGAAAAAAAAAACATGATCTGTAATGACTCTTTTATCAAAATCTAATTAAAATTCTACCCCTGTGATACAGAACACATCAGCAGTCATCCGTAATGTGAAGGATTGTTGCTGAGGTTGCTCAAAACAAGGTAAACTAGTATCAAAACAAAGAAAAGGAAGAATGCTTGTTCCTTTTATTTTTTTTTTTTGTGTTTTCTCGTATTATAGGCAAGGCAAGGCAAATTTCTTTTTATAGCACATTTCAGTACAGAGACAATACAAAGTGCTTTACATGATTAAAAACCTGGAAAATAAAAACATAATAAAAGCAAGTTGGAACAAAATGTAGAAAAAATTTAACAAAATAAAACACGGGGAAATGGAAACTAAAAGCAAATATTAAAAGCAGTTGGACAACAAACTTGAACTAAAGATGTTTCAGTAAAACAGTTTAACTAGAACAGTCAAAGGCAATCCTGAACAAATGTGTTTTTAATCTTGATTTAAAAGAACTCAGGCTTTCCGCACTTTTACAGTTTTCTGTAAATTGTTCCAGATAAGTGGAGCATAGGAACTAAAAAAATTGCTTGTCCTGTAAATTAACTTGTTTTCCCATAAAGTGTTGTCTCGTAAAAAAAACAAAACTCTTTTTGCTGTGTTTTTTTTAAAGAAAACCACAGCTGTCTAAATAGGGAACAAACCTTCCTCATTGTCAATAGTTTTCATGTTGTTGTTTTTTCAGGATAAAATTAAACATTTCTTGAGCCGTCAACCCAGAAGACCTTATGATTATTTTCACTTGGCACATGTACAGGAAGTGTTTAGCTTTAAGTCGTCAGAGAACTCGCCTGTTCGTAAAAACCATCATCCGATGATGTGCCCAGCTATCACTGGGGAACTTTTCATCAGAGCTCGCTGCAGCTGTAAATCTTGGGCTATCCTCAGAGTGTAGAGCTATTTAGACCAGAGTTTCACTGCTGATGCTCTTCTTGTCATATAGAAATTAAAGTGCTGCTGCAACCCACTAATCTGTAAAGCTTTAGCATCACACAGCTAAAGCTGCATGAGCTGCTATTAGCAATAACTAACCGGACTGATATTTATTGTGTTGGACATCAGACAACACTGAACGAAAGGTTTTTGGTTTTGACGGTGACTGCAGTCTCTGCACAGAATAGCGTAACCTACAGTAGGCTATTAGGTCACCTAGATGGAAACCAAAGGGGGAGTCTGTGGTTGTGAGGTCACTGCGCAGTCTGTAAGTTTTAGTTTGTTGGTTGTTTCTCTCTTATTAGACTAACTGAAAAAGTAGGGGGGGGGGGGGCACAGGCCCCATTCAGCTGTTACACATCCCAAGGAAGTCTTTGAGGACACCTGACATTGATAATGTATCTCCCTCCACTAGCTTTAAACCTATGAAAGGCTGACATTCTCACCATTGACATTAATAGATATATGCACTTTGTTCTTGTAACACAGGATGCTGCTCATAAATTCTGTTCACCGCTTCTGGAACAGTATTCTAACTTTTCAGTAAATTACCTCTATTTATCTATATAGTCAGATCCACTGCTAAGGACGAAGAATGGAGGTCATCATATACATTTATTTAATATGGAACTGCATTTTTCCATGTTTGTAATCACAGAATCCGCATTAGTTGTGTGCTTGAGTGTTCCTGTTCTGTCTCAGGTTGAGGACGTCAAATGTGCAGGAAGGTGATGGAGAGGAGTTCTTTTCTGGCATTGTGTGTTCAAATAACAGGCGGATGGAGTGACAGGGGTATTAGACTAATGCTTTGTTTTTGTCACCAACATCAACCTGCCAGGGAAAGACGAATGGAAGTTTACTGAAAGCTACAATCTGACATTAAAATTCCTAAATATTCATGATGACATCCTATCAAAAAAAAAAAAAAAATGTTTAATACCCTATAAAACTCTGTTTAATAGTGCCCTATTTACGTACATGCACGGAGCTTTTTTGCCAATATTATGTGCAAACACTCTAATCATTATTATGGTCTGATTATCCTCTAATTATGTGTTGTATTTCTTTACCACCCCAAGCCAAGTGTCACTGATGTGTTCATTAGTTAATTACTTAATTCGACCTCAAAAGTCCAGGCTGATCCAGGAAATAAATGCCGGCATCACAGACCGATTGATTCGCTCCAGCTTTTTTCCTCATCAAGCCTCAAGGACAGTAGCCGCCACTGCCGCCTGCACGGCTCTTTGTATCGCCTCCCCCTTTTTTCCTCCTGCTCCTCTAATGAATTCTCACGCTGTTTGTCATCACGTCCCCCTTTGGTGAAAACCAACCCGCCACAACTCCCCCAGCAGGGCAGTAAAGTCGGCTTTGAGGAATGCGCACGGCAGCCAGGTTGCTTCCACCCTCCCGTCTATGTGCAGTAAAAATTTAATGGACCCAAACATGCCGTACATCCATTTTAGCAACTGAGGGGGGGGAAGCAAATTGCAATCACCCTCTCTGCGCCTGGTCTCCCGAAGAGGGCTGGGAGCTACAGTGAAACGCGCTTTCTTCTCGCAGACATGATGCACGGTGCAGCGGCACACAGGCCTAATAACACTCGGGGTACAACGCCAGCAGATAACCGTTGTCTGATTTAATGCAGCTTTGCGACGCGTTTGCCACCCGCCTCCCTGCGTTTCGATTTATAGGGAAGGGAAAACAGACAAACTCGGACTCAAAATTTCTTTGTAGCAGCTGTGAAAAAAAGGGAATTTAGTGTTCAGTGGAACAACAGAGAGGAAAAAAAACAACATAATTTGACAGAGAAGCTGAAGGCAGCATCTTGTCGTGGGCAGCAACGAGACTCCAGAGACATGCAGTGTGTTGGTAATATCCCATCTCCCTTTCTTTCCTCTCGTTTGACCACTGCAAAGTCTCAGATGTTAATTTTGGATCGCAGATGTTGGACTGGATCCATTCCGACGAGTGTCAAAAATCTGTGCAGACACTGGTTCAACAAACTTTTATAGCTTGTGGTCAGGTGGATTGATGTGTTCTTCCGAAGCGATGTTATACTCATGACTCTCCGAAGACTGATGAGAGTTTGCGCTATATATTTCCTCTCCCGCTAATGTCTCCCCTGACTGGCTGAGCGTCACAGGAGGAGCAGAAAGAATGAGGCAAGAACTCCTCTAAAGCACTTCCACAAATCCCTTCCAACTGTATTAACAGCAGCACAGTTCAGTAACAGTGACGGGCAAAGTAAGCAGATCTTAGAGCCAGCTGACTGCTCTTTCATGTCACGACAGACTAACTTTTCTCTCCAAGGAGAAAAACTGGGTTTATGAAAATGTACGTGGATCTGATCAACCTTATGGCTTACTAAAAAGGGTAATTTCATCCAAAGCATTTTTCACCTTTCCATGAAGTTTTAAACTGTACTTGAAAAGAAAAAGTGGAATTTTTGTTAGCATTTTCATATTTATTGAAAAGCACATTCGCCTTGTAGTAAGAAAGTCCTGAGATTGAAGCCTGTCTACTTGCTATTGATAAACTAAATGACAAAAATTAGACACAAAGTACTGTCAAAAGTATTTACATTCTTGCAGAATTATGCTGTTTTTGCTCTCTTGTCTCACTTAAATATTTCAGAATCTCAAAGGAATCTAAAACAAAAAGCAATCGCCCACTAAGCCAAATATCTGGTTGTGCCACCTTTAGCACCAACAATTGCCATCAAGCAGTGACAATGAGTCATTTTTGTTGCTTTGGTCATGGCACTCTCTCTGTCTGACTTTAGTAAAGGAATAGTTGAACATGTTGGCCTACATATGTTATAATTTTCCTATTAACTTAAGAACTGCTGTTTGTAAAAACTCATATTTACTTCAAAAATTGTATGTCCTTTGTATTTTTCACCCATGGACCAATGGCATTTGTTCACCTGTGCAATGCATGCTGGGGTTATCCGAGAGTTATCTGAGAGTTATCCGAGTTGTTTTTGTATCGTATTGAGTTCGACTGGTGTGAATTTAGACAATACCACACGGTGCCGCTGTTGGCTGTAATTTAAAAACAAAAAACAACAAAAAAAGTGAGGTGAGTCTTCATCGCTTCCCAAATGAAAAAAAAAAGCACAATGGGAAAAAGTCGTGGGAAGACGACAACTTCTGAAGGACCCACATTTGCGTTCTCAACACTTCTCTCCAGAGATCGGCAACACTGGAAGCCCTTTTAAATAACAAATGTACTGCCTCTGCCGCTGGTTGCGAATGCGAATGTGTCATTCATTCATAATTATTATTATTATTTATTATTATCATTATTTAATTTAAATTAAATATACAGTACTTCTACTTTATTGTTTTTACTTCTACAATAGATATTACCCAATAAAGTCTATTGTTAAAACTAATCATGGATCCTTTTACGTCTGAACTGTGACTAAGCAGATTTAGGCCTTATTCATATCTAGAGGTCTCCTAATAAAGTAATAGGAAGGTCACTTCTTTGACTGTTTACCACTGTTTTTCACGTTTTCTTCATATGTGGGTAAAGGCTGACATCTTACCAGACTGGTGTCAATGTTTTTGTTTTGATGCAGGCAGGATATGCCAAGAGTGTGGCACTGATTGGGCCGTGGTTTGGCTAGTGAAATTAATTTCTGCTCTCTAAAAGGTGTGGTTAATCACAATAAATGCATGATTTCACAATCAGGGCTTCTTACATAGGTCATGTTAGTGTGGACACTGTTTTTCCTTAATAAATGAAATCAGCATTTAAAAACTGCTTTTTAGTTTTGTGAAGGTTAATGCTGTAATAAAGATTTTTTAATGACCTGAAACATTTAAGTGTGACAAGACAAATCATTTTACCTCCAAGCTCCATGCTGTCTTTGGACAGGCAGGCCTGACCAAACCAGGGTTTTGGACTGCGTTGGATTTAAATTATACTTTGTTATTCAGCTCATGAGTTAAGGCACCTGAAGTTGGGAAGCAAGAGTTGTTCCTTTGTGACTTCCCAGAGCTTCCCAGATTCCAGGATTTTGTTTTCCTTTACTTAAAAGAAGGTTAAGAGCTTACTTGCAAATTAAACATATTTTTAGTACAGTTAAATCATTTCACTTTATTTTCCGGGATAAAAGCAGTTTCAAACTCAACCCTTGGACATGAATATTCAGCATTAAATCTTATGAGGATTAACTATGGATTGCCTTAATTCTATGGAAATTAAGAGGTTATCAGTCTTCCTTTATCATTTTGTGTAATAACAGTGACTTTCCAGTTCAAAAAGTGATGCAAAAGCTTTTATATGTTGAAAAAACATCAGTAATTTGGGAGATTCAGAAATATGCTCATTTTTGGCAGGACTGAGACCGCATAATAAAATGTAACTGGTCGGCTTTAAGTAAGTAAAAATTCCCATTTGTAGAAAAATTATCAAAGTTCAAATGTTTCTTTTTCACCTTTGTTAGGATGTGCATTTTCTACTCTACCTGCTACAATAAGATCTTTGGAACCTCATTACAATGCAATATGTAGATACACAGCAAGCTGTGGGAGCAGGTCAAGGGGAAAGCATTAGCAATGAATGTAATGCTTCTCCTACAGTCTCCATCCGTCATGTTCCACAAAGAGGGGCTTCTCTAAACATATTCATTGCAAAACCTGTCGGGCAGGCGGGTAAGCCGCACCCGGCAGGCATGGACAAAGGCAGGGGGTGATACAGAAATAGAAAAAATATGTATTGCACCTCAGACTGCTTGCTAAGTCACATTATCTCCCTGATGTCTTTTCAATGTCACACTTCATGCTTTTTCCCATTCCCGCCTTCTAAAAGCAGCGCTCCATCTTTCGAACATGAAGCAGAGATTCAGCCGCTGCGTCCACGCACGCTTGCTTACATGATCTCCATGTGAATACATAAAATAAAAGCAAACCTTGTGAATAACAGGCGAGATATTCAGCAGCGTGTGTGAAAATAGATGCAGAGCAGCCGGACAAATGAAGCTTTGATATTTTCAAGCCTCTCTGGCTACATCATGGTACATCACTGGGTTTCTCTCACATTCAACAGATTTATGTTTGATGTGTTTACTATTCAGACGCACCAAATGTTTTTTTTTTTTTTTTTTTTTTTACAGAATGGATACAGGGACTTCACATAAGTTTTATTGGAAATAAAATTGATTAAAATACAAATTTAAAGGTCTTGCTTTAACTTTTATCAATAAACATTTGAGAAAAGTCAGGTGTGCGTCACACATGTAACTCAAGCTGACATCAATATATATAATAATTTAGACAGCTAGACTGATGATGGGACATTCAGCAGAACTCTCGGAGCTGATTGGGCAAAACGACACTTAGGACCTGCCTAGCAAAGGTTGGCTTTAGCCAAATTAAAACATAAGCAGCAGGCGCTATGAGAAACCACAACAAGGGCACTTGTTGCTGTTCTGCTAATACAGAAGAAAACAGATGAAAACTTGCAAAACAGAGGTGATAGCAGCAGCTACGCGTACGTTCTCCTGCGCTGCCATGTTTTATGTTGGTTCGGCTGTGTGCTCAGCAGCTCTTGCTTTTGTCCCACCAGAATGTTCCGCCTTAAACCTCATTACTACAACGTGATTTGTCCTGAACCTTTTTAATCCGGACACAAATGGTTGAAGCTGGAGCGGTTCAAAATGGATTCTCGTGTTTGTGAACGCAAAAATACAACAAGAATTTATCTTGCACTTGAACTCTAACTCATTTTACCGCATTACAAGCATCAACCTAATGAGTTTATTAGGACTTTGTGTAATAGACAAACACCAAGATTTAAAAGTTTTACATTTTACAGTGTGCATATGGATTTACTCCATATGCACACCTAAATATAATCCAGTGAAACCAATCTACCAGCTTTGCTCATCTGGATCTAGTTTATAAGGTTTCTTGTTCCTCCCCCTTTTTATTTAATACTTCAGTTGAATATTACCAGCCTGGTAAACTAGTTTCTAGAGTTAAGTACTTTAAGTGACAATTGAAGCATTTTGTCAATAAGCTCTTGCATTTTAGAGAGAAACTGCTTGTTTTTATTCTGTATATATGTGTGTGTTGTGTCTTCTGTTTGGGGACACCAGTGAGTAAATTCAGTCCAATTGTTCTGTAATATCACACATTGTCTGGCAGGTATTTATAAAAAAATAAATGACAGAGACTAAGAGCTGTTCAACTGTTGATTCCTAATAATCCGGTGGTGCCCTAATTTTGTAACTTTGATTAAACGAAAGAATGGAAGGAAGGAAAGACAAAAGGAAGGATAAATGAAAAAGAGACTGGAGGGACTGGAGTGAGGCAAGGAGGATGAAAAAACTACAAAGTAAAGTTAAGAAGGGAGGGAGGAATGGAGGACAGAAGAATGGAAGGAAGGGAAGGAGGTAAGTGGAAAGAGTGAAGGCCAGTAAGGAAGGAAGAGAATGAGAGAAGGCAGGGATGACGAATTGACAAACAAAAAGGGTGGATAAAGGGAAGAAGTAAATAAGTAAAGAAAGTAAGGCAAGAAAAACAAAATAGAAAGAAAGAGAACAGGGAGGTGAGGGACAGAGAAATCAAGAAAGCCAATGAGTAAACAAAAGAAATAAAAAAGGAAGGGAGGGACGAAGAAAGGACCAATGGTTGCATGTATAGTTTGATGGATGGACAAACAAGTGGGAGGATGAATGGATGTATGGTTGGAATCGACTTTTGGACAGAAGGTCAGGGAACAGAGTGTAGAAATATTTTTACATTCACCCTTTTATTTTTCCATGTAATTAAAGACCTGAAAAAGTCCTACATTTTGGACTGCTTCAGACTGTGAAGAAACCCTACCTGTAGTCAGTCTTTGTTTATGTTATTACATGATTATAGTGACCTCTCGTCTGGACTCATCAGACTGTAAGCTTCATTGATTTCCTGAATATCTGAATTTTACAGGCCTGCTTGTTCCAAAAGAAAAAGTTGAAGAAAAGACGGTAAAGCTCTAAAACTGATGGGATATACAGTCCCAAAACTATCACACCTAACAATGCTGCTAATCCAAGACTACTAGTTTTCCATTTTCCTTCCCTCCGTGGATTTGGCTTATTCTGAAACATGTTCACTCTTCGGTGAAGTCCATGTTTTTTGAGAACAAGAAAATCCCTGTAGCTATTGAGTTTAAGGACAGCATTAAATGCATGGGCAGTCAGGAGAGCAGCACTCATTCCAAACATTTACACTCAGCAGAAACACATGAAAAGAAGAAAAAAATATATATATATCACACCCGGACACACTCACTTGAATCTTTCACAGCCACAAAGCTGTGTGATTTGATAAAGTACTTGGTAGGGCCCGTGGCTGACCTTTCAATCCGTGCTTAACACTGCTGCTCTGTTAGCTGCCCGCTGCTGGTAACTAGGCAACATGGACACTGATGAGGATGGGGTTTGCACTCTCAGGCCGAGAGGTGTGGAAAGTGTAACTGATGTTGCTGTTTTGGTAATTGTGGCGATAACCTGTTGGGCGTGGGTGAGCCCGGGGAATCCAGCAAAGAGCATTCACAGTTTACAAAAAAAAGTGATCTTTCTCTCAGAAATACTCTCCGAGCTTACGTGAGAAATGTCAGCCGCACTAACCACACCAATCACTAACTTAAGATACCAAAGGCAGTTTATACAGGATATTTTCAGACAACACGAAGAAGGCTAAAAGATCTTACAAAAAGTAAGCAATACTGAAATTACTTCAAAAACTATCCAAACCAACCTTCCTCAAAGTGAAAATTAACCAAATTTTTTATATTGCCACCAAGGATGGTAATGGCTGAATAGATAGAAGCTGGCAGAATAGAATTTAAACTTTATTGCCTCAATTGGGAAATTTTGCTCACTAAGTGAACACATAAGACAGTCCATTTTGATTACACTATAAACAAACCAACAAATAAAAACAAAGACACACAATTTCCATCCAAAACATGTAAAGGCAAAATTAACATCTACATCATCTGCTGCTTATGTCTTCTGTTCTTTCTATCCAGTGATGTGACTGGGATTATACAATTTCAGAAGTGAACAATACCAAAGTCACCGCTAAGCAAAAAGTTAGGTTCGCAAACAAAAATATTAGCTGGGAAGCCGTTAAACAGGTTAAAAATAAGAAACATTTAGGAAGCTATCACTAGCCACTAGCCACTAAAATCAGCTGTTGCTCCGTCATACATCTTCATACAAAAGGTGGTGCACACACACATGAACATGCGCAGTGCTGCATATATGAGGGCATAGTTGTTTTAGTTCAGAGTAAATTACTTTTAAACTTTAACTTTTACGGGGCAGTGGACGCATATGAGAGGAATATTCTATTTCCTCAAAAGAGGATTGATATTTTCAGGATCCAGATTTTGCTTTTGAGGATGTTTAATAAAGATTTCAAGCAAACAGTTGGTTTTAGGAGCAACAACAGTCCCTCAAAAAGAGCATAAGGACAAAATCTTTACCCTAAGAAGTTCACACAACCTCACACGTTTTTCTCAACTTTTTCAAACTTTTTTGGCCAAAATATTTAATACTGTGGCAGTATGTGATTAAATCTTCTCATTTTTGAAGATTTGAAGTAAAATCTAGATCATTTGTATTTGTGAAGCCTGCACAATATAGCCAGGCTGAATCATCAAGTACGACAAATAGCACTTCTGTCAGAGCCATCACGCTTGTAGTCATCATAAGGTCAAGAGCACATTTTGTCACTCACATCGACTCAATAACTCGGTGTCACAATAGCACATCCCACACTGCAGACAGCATATCACGACCTGATCATCTGCCCACACGTTGCCACACATTGTATTAGTCTGGGCTGAAGGACAGCTTAGAGTGACTGTGTGGATGTGACCTATCATTATTAAGCACCACCTTTTGAGAGGCTCATTCATGCTGGACTGTGTGACTAAAATCACTTTGTGAGCAGAAAAATATTCCGTCAAAACCTCAGGTTGCTGAAACAGAACTAATATTCCTCTAATGGGGGGATTAATACCTCAAGGTGCAGCTGTGCTGTCGAGTGGTGAGATAACTTTTTCCAAGAACAGAGGGAAGGATGTTTTAGATCACTGAGTGCATTTGTTTACTATACATGTATGAAATCTGAAAGGAATTGCAAAGATCTGCTTCTGTCTTCCATTATAAATCTCTTTTTGCTAAGAGATTTCTTATTTTTTTGTTCCCGCTTTTGAATGATTCTTCCTGATTCTTCAGTAACTTGGGAAGAAAATGTAGCTCCTAATATACAATGACAACGTGGAGGTGGCATATTTTCTTTTTCCTATGAAAAGCAGGTAAGTTGTGGTGTTAGCAAAGTTAAAGCGCACCCTCCTACAATTCTTGGGTTTTACATTTTAGGGCATCTAAAAATGATCAGTTATATTACTATAGTAATATAGTAATATAGTAATTTAATCTTTATTGTCATTGAAACATACATTGAAACATACATTACAACGAAATTTGTTCTCTGCTTTTAACCCATCACCCTTGGGGAGCAGAACGAGACAACTAATTTCACACTGTCATATGTTAAAGTTTGTATAATTAAAATTAGAAATATACTGGCAATGTATGGCTCATTGGAACCAATTCTTAAAATTGCGAAAGTTGGTTTTCCTTAATGGGAATATTCCAGCATGACTTTGATTTGCATAGAGTATTCTGAAAGAATCATAAGACTTATGGAACAATGTATTTAGGAGAGAGGAGACCAAAGGAGAGATGTTTGGCTTTAATACACAGAAACATGTTTGGAGTAAACTATGCACAGCATATTATCACTGCTGACCAGGTGGGCTGACCATGTAGATTTTTTTTTCCAGCCATAGGAACTCGTCACCATGAGGCCATTAGTCTGAGAGCTGGAGTTTTGAGCAAATTAGGAAATTAATGAATGAATGAGAAAAGAGTGACCAAGCAGGCCAACATCAGACAACCAAATAAGAAAAAAATAAGTCTAGCTGGACCCAAACAGACCTATGTAGAAATATTTTCAACTTTCAGGCCGAACTGCAACTGTAAACAGAACCCGGTCTGTTTTGCCAGCAACTGCAGTTTTTCAAGATTGTTTATTATTTTTGCCTTGGGGCTTGTTCTGTTGGCAGACCCCTGCCCTGTGAAGTCCTGCTCGCAGAGGATATCCCAAAAACTTCAAGCTTTCCTGTTTTGATATTAAGCTCACAAAAAATAAAAAAAGCTCTCCTGTCTCTGGTACTACCATTTTTGAGACAATACACATAGATCAATTTAAAAAACAAATGAATAAATAAGGATTTGTTTCAGCTCTGTTTTTTCATGCTTTGATCTGTTTATATAGATTGTTGGACATTCAGATTTCTTTTAAAAAAGTATAATACTAAAAGAAGAACGGCATAAAACATGTATCTTTGTGGTCTTCCTGCCTAGATCCTTGATTTATAGTTTCTAGTAGGAGAAGAGGCGACATCACACCGTGTGTATGAAAAGAAGTTACTATGAAACCTGGTATTAAAAGGTTTTAAAATGACAAAAATAATAAGTAATTTCTTAATCTTCACCTGACAACGGCATTTTGTATTTACTCAACAGATCTTTGACATTAACATTTGTTGCATAATCTAAAATATTTAAATACGACAAACAAAGCAAAGAAGACATCTCTAAGGGGCAATTAATATCTTTCCACACTAGGTAGATGATACACACAGCAGAGCTTTCAATATTTTTACCTTATTTTATTTTGTTTTAACGTTTAAAGAGAAATCAACACAATCAGTCATTAGAGGCTAAAGTAGCTCCAAAGTCCATAGGTGAGAATTCTACAGTTAAACAGTTTTAATACATAAAATTGCTTATAGAGGAAATGGAGCTTCAGGAAGTACACAGTAATAATTAACGTCTGACCTTTTTAAAACGCACGCCCTACTTTGACATCAACCTTTAATAGCAAAGCCTCACATATTTTTTTTAAATTAATTTCTTCTTTTTTACCATCAGAGTTGAATCTTTTGCTGTGACATAATGTGAGCTCAGTGTAAATTTATTTCTAGACTCGGCTCACCGAAGGAATAAATGAATGACCCTTTTCTCAAATGTCAACCAAGAAATATCTTCTTTCATACTTTATGGAACAGCAGTTGAAGGAGGATGGAAGCTCTTTAAGACATGTTTCCATAAGAAGGGTCATTTTTAGCTAGAAAGGAATGCTAAGCTGGTTAAATAGGTTGGGGAGAGAAGGTTATCAGTTTTTATTTGATAGAAAACATACATCTTTGTTATAGAATTTACTTTTTTTAAACTGTACATTTGCACTACAATAACTTGGCAATAAATCTAAAAGGCTATACATTTTTACTTTTTTAACAAAGTTCCTAAATAGATTATTTTAGTACTTGCACCCCTATTAATTAAAACCTTTCTTCATCTTACCCTGTGATCCTATTATTCTCAGCCTCATCAACCCGCACTCGAGTTTCAAACTGTGTTCTCCTTTTTCTGGCTTCAGATGTCCTTCAGGTGAATTATAAAACCAAATGAGGTCCAGAAGAGCACTCATCTAAATTCTCTCCCCTTAATTGCGACAATGCTAAAGCACAGGCAGAGCGTCTTACAAGTGAATGAGAATTAGCTTCTTCTTTTTTCTTGTCCGGAGGGTGAGATTTATCGACCCGCGTCCTTAAAGACAAAACCTACAAAATCTACACTTGAAATATTAAGATGGTTTGCAACACTTTTTTAAAAGATGTGCAACTTTATAAAAAAAAAAAAATCTTTCCTTCAACTTTCTGGTTTAAAATGGACTGCCTGAGGATTCTTCTTCTTTTTTTTTTTTTTTTTAGCTTCAACAAGGTGCTGGTTTACAGGACAGAGTGACACAATCAATTTGCAGAGCAAGTGACACAATCAGCACCTACATAAATCATATCAGCACAGCCAGGCCCCCAGGCACCTGCTGAGGTGGCAGTTTAGTGGCTCACCTCCAGAATACAAGCTGCCAATCAGCAGAGAGTGACAGGCGACAGAAACAGGAGAGCAGGTGTTCCTACACCGACACACCATTGACTCAGGTGGTGGGATTTATTTTCAAAATGGCAGCTGTAATGACTTAGAGACGAACTCTTTAAACATGTAGTTACACAGGTGGAGTCATGCTGTTTATGGCCAGAGAGATAGGTTTGTGCCTTTCACTTACTGGAACCTGTTTCATAACATTTTAGTAAAATTCAAACAGGTTTTTAGAAGTTTTTATGGTTGGCCAGGCAGTGATTTGTCAAGAGCTTCAAAATCTTTTACTCTCACAATGAAAATTTTTTTTTAAATTTTTTTTTTTACAAATATCCTGTGTTTTAATGCGATATATTTATTCATTTCCAATGAAAAAACTGTGTAATGAACCCACGGAATCTGGAGACCCGGTAATTCAGCCGACACAAAAATAAACAGTTTTAAAAGGTTTATTGAATGAACTGGTGTTGCTGGAACAGGAACTAACAGGAGCGCATACTGGAACCACTGTGAGAAAGAGAGCAGGGTTAGTGGCCTGCAAGAATGTTTGAACACTGAATAAAACCCATTAACCTTCTCAGATGTCGGGAGGTTGCACTGGCTCTGATGACTCAGATGGCTCCAATGGCTCCGTCTGGGTGAACCGAATCACTGACTGAGTTGTTCATGAGAGGCACACTCCAGGCAGAGGTATCCAGACAGGGGCAGAGGCAAGCAGGCTATGCCGAGAGATGGTTCAGGAAGTCGAGGTCCAGACACAGAAGACAACAGGAGAATCTGACAGGGGCAAGAGAGACAGGAGAAATTGCAGGAGCGAGACAGATTGACAACAGGCAGGCAATCAAGGAATGCTGGATGGTTTACTCACACGGTAGCTTTCAAGAATCTGGCAGTTACACACTGGGAGAGTCTGGAATAAATAGTGCTCCTCCCAGGTGCAGCAACTCCACTTAATTGGAGTTGCTGCAGGTATAACTGCTCAGACCTTGATTACCTGTGCAGATCAGGAGCAGGGAATTGCATCATGACACTGCAGACAGAGACTTTACAGGCAGGAACAGATGGAATCATTACAAACTATAGAAAAGGCAGTTTGAATAAATTACACGAAAAACAAAAACGCAATTTCTGGTCACGAATAAACTGGGACATCTCCAAATCTTTTTCAACCTAAAATGGCACATCGCACCTAATTTGATGCGCACCACATCAAATTATCTCTCATTTGGTATCACATAAATCATCAATTGAAGACTTTCTTCCACCTTAAGAATATGTCCAAACATTGTTCTCAAACTCACTGATGCTGAAAAACTGTTCCATCCCTTTGTTTCCTCCAGGCTCAATTTCTGTAAAGCCTTCTTCATGGGGATTCCTGCAAAGCATATTCAGAATCTGCAATACACCCAAAAATGTCCTGCAAGAATCCAAATGAAAGTTAGTAGAGTGGAACACATCACTCCAATTGCTCTCATCATCCACTAGTGTATTCTTGGCAATGCAGAACACCTAAAGGACCTACTCACACCCCACTCATCCAACAACTTCCTCCATGCACATGACGCCAAGCTCCATATCCACGTCACACTTCTTTTAAAAAAGCCCTAACAACTTTATTTTTTAAAACAAGCATTTCCGATTGATCTGAGGTTTTTAGTTTGTTATATTTTGCACCATTTTTATGGTGTTATCCTGTGGCATCTTTTTTTTAATGAAAAGTGCATTACAAATAAAATTCATTATTATCTTCGTCATCATATGTTGCAATAACTCTTTTGCAATGCCAATGGCCTGATAACCAAACAATAACATAAAAACGTTTTACATTTTTAAGCAGGTCTTACCTTATTGGTTGCTACAGACACCAAAAGCACTTGTTGACGCTTGACGTCAACTTCTACTGCAATTCCCGATCGCCTCGTTATGCGCCTGTGCTCCAGCCAATCTGCGTCAAGATCTCATCCTACCTCAGCCAATCATCCTGCTTTGTCATTCAGGCTTTGCCTCTAAAGCTCTTCCTTCATGGATTCTCCTGCTCTTCAGCTGAGCTTTGACCCACCTCTGCCCCATCTCCCACTTGGCACTCGCAGGCTCCTCCTAGCTTCCTTCTCTCCTCTGGTCTCCACTCCACCACCAGCGTCTGGACCCTCAGGGAATGACTTCTCTAATCCTAATACTAAAATGGACATCCAAGCTCATAGCCATTCTCAACTTCTGCCAGGGTCCAAGCACCAAAGAACTTTTACTGATTTATGTCAATAAATCTCTCTAATTGCCTCTTCTGTCTGTGTGGGTCTTTCCAGATTGAAATTATACAATCCTATGAAAAATTTCACTTTCTGCTTAAACCATCCTTACAATAAGCGCCAACAAAGACATTTAGGTCTTCAGCCCATTAAATCTAGACATGTAAAGAGCTCTAACATGGATTGAAAATGTTCTATGCTCTCTTGTATTAAATACATTTTAAGGACTTATAAAAATATTCACATCAAAAGGAAATCCAAATTAATTGTGCAGCTCGTTTCTATATTCAGACTGTGATGGTTATAATCTGCCTTAAGCCTCTTCCACCCAAATCATTTACAGGTATGCTTAGTAATTTAAATAACTCTAGGAGGCCATTGAAGGCAGACTTTAAAACCTCTCACCTCAACACTTTGTGTACAGATTTCATGGCTCACTGTCAGGAAACACTTTTAAAAAACGCTCAGTTTAGAAAACCAACATTAACGTTGCGTTTTTTCCAAAATACAGCATATAAATTATGTCAGCAATCAACTTAGTTAATAAGCATTTTTCAGACATGTATGTAGCCAAATTTGTCTCATTATTATAACAAAAGGTATAACGTGATTTACAAAAAAGCTCTACGTATTTCATTTCTTGTTGTTTTTAGAAGAGGGAAAACATTTTTAATAACAACTTACAACATAATAATTATAACAAACAGGCCATAATTTAATTTACAGGGCTTTAACAATGTTGCAGCACAAGTTAACTGCATCCATTGTTCATTATAATGTGTTGGTGGGTCTCTTCTTTCCTGTGGAAAAGCTATCAATCCAGGCTGCCAGTGTAATCAGGCATCCCTCTTTTAGAAAGGTTGCATGTATTAAGGTACAATCCTATTTTTATTTATTTATTTATTTTACTTTTTTAACCAATTTGATCCATGAAACACAAAAAAATCATCGCAGTTTCTTAAATAACTTTTGCATAGCAAGTACATGTTGCCTCTCAAATTTCCTCTATCAGCATATTTTCCTATGTGTTTACATAGAATTATTAGTAGTATTATTAGTATTATTCATGACTGTCCTCTCCAACTGGCTGAAAGTGCAGCTCAATGTTTGCCGGTCGTATAATGACATAGTAAAAATTTAAAATGTCCTTATCTCAGTCCTTTACAGCAAGGAATTGTTCAGCTGGCGATATCAGTGCATATGGGCATCCATAAACTGAAATGTGATCCTGAATGAAAAGGAAGCAAAAAAGTGATCCAGAGAGAGAAAGTGGATTTTTAAATCTTCAACAAAAATAAAATGGCTTTTTCCACTCAAGGATTCCTTACATAGGCTGCAGGATGCTTTAATCCATATGCTTTACTCCTCACTTACTTGGACATCAAATTCAACTAAAACTTTTACACACACACACACAGCAAATTTCTTATGACAAGCAGTAACAAGTGCTGACACAGTGGTTATATAATCTAAAGAGTTTTGCTTTCAAAAAACAAACCATGGATGGACTGAGAAGATGTAGAAATCTTACAACTGAGTAGAAGGAAATTAATACAGGTTTTTTTGCATTTCTTTACAACTAAAGATTAGAATAAAAAACATGTATCATTCAAGTATTTTCAAATAACATATATCATTTCATCATATCAAGAAACATGAATACACATTTATGGAACTCTATTTAATCAGATTGTATTAAAAAGAATGACCACCCTGTCAGATATGGAGGACCAAGTCTTCCATATCTAAAAATAAATACAGAAATAAATAAATGCTCAATAAATAAATAAGAATACAATTAATTGCCACCAAATTAATAAATGTAGGTAGAAATTAAATTATACAGTGAGACATAAATGTATATATCTCTTTTAATTAGCTTATTTATTTATAGGACAGGCTGAAACCATAAAAAAAACATTCAGATCCCAAATGTACAGCGTTCTAATTCTTCCAGTCTATTAGCAGCTTCCCTTAAGAGGTTGGACACTGAACGTCTGCCTGCTGAGTTTGAAATTACTAAACAATTCTTTAGTGCGGGGGAAAGCCATGTAGATTGACCGATGCAGTAAAATGCTAACCAACCAATGGGAAGAAGTTGAGCCCTTAAGACACAGCCCCTCCTCATTTGCATAATGAGGCAGAAATGCATACAGAAATGTAAAAAGGACAGGCAGAAATAAATAGCATCACAGAAATATATAGGGTAAAAAAATACAAAGGAAGAATAAAACAGACAAAAATATTATAACATGCACATAAATAAATACTTAAAAAATATAAGTAATTAATAAATAAAGTTGAAGATTATAACGCACAATAAATAAATAAGGTAATTATTACAAAGGCAAATAAATAAATAAGCTAATTAAAAGAGATATATACATTTATGTCTCACTGTATAATTTAATTTCTACCTACATTTATTAATTTGGTGGCAATTAATTGTATTCTTATTTATTTATTGAGCATTTATTTATTTCTGTATTTATTTTTAGATATGGAAGACTTGGTCCTCCATAGTCAGAATCCCGAGGACTTTCTTTATTTTTGGGTTCTTGGGATTGCACAGTTCTGTTTAGGTTTGCACCTCTTAGTTTTGTTTTTTACTTGTAGATTCTTGTTTCGTTCACTAATTAGTTTTCTGTTCATTGTGATGCTAGTAGTTTATTCGAGTTTCAGTTTTATTCCTATTTCCCTCCCCCTGCCAGTTCATTGCCCTCTCTCACCTTCAGCATAACTACCTCTACTCTTCTCACTTGTGTTAATCCACTCCACCTGCTGCCACTTCCGTCTCCTCCCCTATTTAGTCAAATCAAAACACAAGACCTGACACACCCATTATGATTCCAATAGAGACCTGAAAAAAAATATTTCCAAAGTGGGGATTTAGTGTTACAATACTGGTGGTTTAAACAATTACTGGCTTTGTTTTGGCTCCATTATGAAGCATTTAATTTAATGCCATAATCCCTATTTAGAGTCATTGAGGGTCTTTGTATGTTGCTGTTAAGGATGTTTCAGTTGCAAAGAAAATGGCTCTTAGAGCCGCTTCTTTGAAGTAAACCACTACGAAAAGCCTCTTCTTTCCATATCAATTCAACAAGAGCATGAAATCTGCAGCCGGCAAATCCAGAAATCCTACGTCCTAGGGGGAAGAAGTTTGAAATCCACCTAATCTTTACTTATCAAATGACAGACATTTTCACTTAGAATCCCTAAAAAAATAGTACATTCAAACATAAAAATTGTCATATAAAAGAATAATGGCACAAGAATTAAAAAGTAATGTTTCAGAATCACACCATTAAATGGAAGATCACTATATTTATTTGCATAAAAAAAAGGTTCAACCACATTCTAAATTCTGTTAGACATCAGGAAAGAATAATCTGTCTTCATGGCTTTAGTGTGAATCTATAAGGAAATCTAATTTAACCTGTTCAAAACACAATATACTACAGGAAACATTTACCATGACCAGAAAGAGTAATAATAATAATAATAATAATAATTAATAATAATTCTTCGTATTATTATACTGAATAAAAACACACAAAAGCTATTTTATTCTTAATGTCTCACAATACATCAGACTAAACGTGTTGTTAGGATTACAAACACTATTTCTATTTACTAAATGCTAGAGAAGTATAGAGGATTTAAGAGATTATGTTTTTCAAATTAAAATTTTCTAATTTTTTTTAAATTTTTGGGTGCAATAAATTGATTGTGTTATTTAAAAAAAAATGTGAAACCCCAAATGATGCTGTCATTGCTCTTGCTTAATTTACAAAATTTGAGTTAAAGCAGGAACACCTCTGGATCTACTTTAAGGCAAAACCTCAAACACAATGCTTGGGCAAGATATCAGAAAATGAAATGTGAATAATCTGAAATATGGGTCATCGCTAGTTTCAAATTCCAGATACCTGAAAGTTCCACAATAATCTATTCAAACGATTGTATGAAAGTAAAGACAGCATGGGGATTTCCAGCCATCATGCTGCTCCTGAAGGATATGGATTCTGTCGCTGGGGTGAAGATGTTTTGGTATGAAATGTGTGAATCAACCATAGAATAAAGGAAAAGACGCAGGTAGGAAGCTGGTAAAACAATTTCACTATCCAAACTGGAACAAGCCCTGGACTATTACTCCAAATGCCAGATTACAGTTCATAAACACACTCAGGTACAAACACCACTGCTGCAAATTTGCCTCAAACCACTTCAAGGCCAAGGTGATCATATTGGTCCTCGTTAATTATGCTTGATTTAACAATTGGATGATGAATACCAATATTTATGTTCTGTTTGTGCTATATTAAAATTAACAATCTCTTCTGTATTTAAAATATTTTTGACAGCCATAACAAACAGATTTCTTTGGCTAAATTACACAGTTAAATGTGGATTTATTTCTGGTTGTTGCACTACCGTTTACTGTCCTTTAGCAATTAAAAAAAAAGTGCTTTTGCATCTTATTAGAGGTAACTGTTGAATCAAAGTGATGCCATTAAAAGAATATACCATATTTTTCACACATCAATTGGTATCCATTATTCCATTAAAAGCTGTGACCGTAATGGCTTTTAAATGCAAGAAGAACGGAACAGTTTTAAATAATGAGTTTGCGTCAGGGCCAGATACCAACCAGGCCAACCTATCAACATGGATGACAAATTTGTGCCACTCCGAGGCACTAACCTGTCAATCATCCTACTGTATCCTGCTTCTGCCCTTTACACACACACACACACACACACACACACACACACACACACACACACACACACACACACACACACACACACACACACACACACTTCCACCTGCCAATCTACCCTGACAGTTGAGTTGGAAACACACTCCCTGTCAGAGCGGTGGCAGCAACGTGCACAGAAAGCAGCGGGAGGAAAACAAAGGTTGAAACAACGGTTTGACGGTTTTGTTATCCCCTGCAGTCCCCCCTACAATGCCTGCAATGTTTTACAAACGACGTGAGGACTAGAGAGAAGCGGTGAGGTTCATCATCGCCGCCTTATGTTGCTATAGCTGACGTGCTGCTGCTGATGGATCACAATCACAGATACTCTATGGAGAGTGTTCCCAAGAAAAAATCCTATGCATTTTTATGTCCCAGCCTTCTCAGTGGCAGGTTCCCAGTGTTGTAGGCAATAACTGCCTTTTTCTAGTTGAATTCATCTTCATACTGAAGTAAAAAATGACTTTTGTGCAACACCTTAATGACTCTGGCAAGAAAACGGCCCCTAGCATGATGCTACCACTACTTAGCCTGACAGTTGGATTATTGTTTGAAGAATGGAAAGTTTCACGTGTTTTCCTCTATCCCTATCTATTGCCATTGTGACCAAATAGCACAAACTTCATCTTATGTGACCTTAAAGGGGACATATCCTGCTTTTTAATCGTCCCTTTTCACATTGAAATAATTCAGTTGCGTAATTGTTAAAACAACGTAATGGAAAACAGGGAAACCTGAATAGCTTGAGAACTATGACACAAAAGGAATTTAAATGTATCTACACAGCACCTACACAGACCATATTTAACTGTTCTGCATTCTTGGAGACTCCACGTACACAAAAAAATGTATTTAAGGGCTATTTGTTCAGCTGCACAGTTAGTAAAGTACCAGGGTGTTGAATGGTTAAAATTCAATTTTGACAGTGACACTGGTGTTTCAGCAGGCTAGAGTCAAGACGTTTTCGGGGCTTTTTGTTTTTTCCACCAAACTGGGTAAGGCATTTTTACTGGTAAAGTGGTAACACATCTAATTAATTTATACCTCTTTACCATTGTTCGAACTGGTGGTCCTGGAGTTGCAGTCATGTTAGAAATGCCTCCAACAGACATTCCTGTTTTATACTATTATACTTGTCTGAAGTGTTCCCAGAGCCAAAGAGCACTGAAAAGATTGATTTTTGAGTTTATGAAACACAGTGGTTTCTTTAATCCTAAAATAATTTCTGTTGGAAGTAAAAAAAATCTTATTCATATTTGACCAGTCTTAAGATTTTATTTTGAGATGATTAAATACAATCCAAATTTATACAAAAATCTTAAATACCCTACTCGTTTAAGGGTAGCAGGAAGCCATGAAGCAGCCACCAACTTCAGCACCATTGGAATGTAACATCCATCCATCCAGGGGTGCTGATGCCTATCTCCAGCGTTTCAAAGGGCGAGAGGCGGGGTACACCCTGGACAGGTTGGAATGTAACATTTTGGACAAAAAATTTCAGATTTCTTTTTTAATTACTTTCTGGCAGTGTAGCACTCAGAATTGCTTTCTTAATGCCAAAGAGAGCCCGACAGATTTACTTTCACAAGTGGAGCATTACTGCTTTTGCTTTGGTGCTCCACTTCATATTTGTGCAAAAAACCTTATTGGACATAATTTTGGGATTATTTCAAATCCAACAAACACAGAAACGGAAATTTAAAACACAAAGGAAATAAGAGAGAAAGGTGAGGAAGAGAGAAACATCAAAAAGGGAGTGTCTTGTTGATGTTGGACCGAAGCGCAGACAAAAGATCGGGAGGCACATGTTGAATGTTGTTGCTGAACACCACATAGGAACAACATTCTGCATACGTGATGTATCACTTAATCTGGACGGCATTAACCTGGCCTCTGGTAATAAAGTAAAAAATCTTGGTGTTATTTTTGACCAAGACATGTCATTTAAATCCCATATTAAACAGGTTTCCAGAGTTTCCTTTTTTCACCTCCGGAATATTGCCCAAATTAGAAACATTCTGTCCAGGAGTGATGCTGAAAAACTGGTCCATGCATTTGTTACTTCAAGGCTGGACTATTGTAATTCTTTACTATCAGGAATTCCACAAAATGCAGTTCAAAGCCTTCAGCTGATCCAAAATGCTGCAGCAAGAGTTCTGATGAAAATCAACAAGAGGGATCATATTTCTCCAATTTTAGCTTCCCTTCATTGGCTTCCTGTTAAATCAAGAATAGAATTTAAAATTCTTCTTCTAACGTATAAAGCCCTTCATAATCAAACTCCATCATATATCAGAGCTCTGATTACCCCGTATGTTCCTAACAGAGCACTTCGCTCTCAGACCGCAGGTCTGCTGGTGGTTCCAAGAGTCTCTAAAAGTAGAATGGGAGGCAGATCCTTTAGCTATCAGGCTCCTCTCCTGTGGAACCAACTCCCAGTTTTGGTCCGTGAGGCAGACACCCTGTCTACTTTTAAGACTAGGCTTAAAACTTTTCTTTATTAACTAGTATAGTATTATAACTAGTGACTCATGTTACTCTCAGCTACCTTTTTAGTTTTACTGCTATAGGCTTAGGTTACTGGAGTATATCAGGATCTAATTTTCTCACTATATTGAGTTCTACTGTTCTTCAATTATGCATTATGTGTTGTCATTTCTGCTTTAACTTTCTGTTCTCTCTCTTTTCTCTTTATAGTAGGTACACCTGGTCTGGCGTTCTGTTAACTGTGACATCATCCAGAGAAGACGGCTCACCTGCTACTACCATCTAATGTAGAACAGATTACTAGATCAATGTGTGCTTCTGTGCTTTTTTGTCTCTCTTGTTGTGTCTCTGTTCTGTCTTCTGTAACCCCAGTCGGTCGAGGCAGATGACCGTTCATACTGAGCCCGGTTCTGCCGGAGGTTTTTCTTCCCGTTAATGGGTGGTTTTTCTTCCCACTGTCGCTTCATGCTTGCTCAGTATGAGGGATTGCAGCAAAGCCATGTACAATGCAGATGACTCTTCCTGTGGCTCTACGCTTCCCCAGGAGTGAATGCTGCTTGTCGGGACTTTGATGCAATCAACTGGTTTCCTTATATAGGACATTTTTGACCAATCTGTATAATCTGACCCAATCTGTATAATATGATTGAACTTGACTTTGTAAAGTGCCTTGAGATGACATGTTTCATGATTTGGCGCTATATAAATAAAATTGAATTGAATTGAATTGAATTGAATAGAGGACAATAACTCCCAAGAAAAGAATGACATCATTCTGTTACCTGCAGCTGTCTGGTTGGAGAGCTATCTAGTAAAAAGGAAATAGACTGTGTTTTATAACGGTACAATGCTCCTCAGAAGTCTCTGTCAAAAACGGCTGATCAAACCACAATTAAATGTAATTTCTGGATTAATATATTTTCAAGCTGAGCTTTCTGAAACGGAAAAGCCTGGGTATGCAATAATTTACCTAAAAAATTACTCTCAATAGCCTATAACCCAGCATTCTGAAACAGGGCCCGAGTTTTAGTTTCTATTGATTAAAAAATCCAACTGTGGCAGAAACAATTCATGAATATTTCTGCAATGAACATGGCATTTTATTTTTAGTGTAATCAAGTAGTACTTTCTCAGAAAGTGTGGTTATTCACCCAATCTGCATAATGCCTTTTTAGAGTGTGCATAAATACATTAAATTTAAAATGATAAAATTCTCAATTTAAATTACAAATGAGTCCATTAAACCAATTACACGACATTTACACGACATAATAAAAGAGCTGCAGACTCAGCAGTACATGGAGGTTTTGCCAGGACTACGTGATGCGGAGGGAGCAGTTATTTGTACGAGAGAGAAAGGAAACGCTGGGAATGTGGGAGAAACTTTCAGACTTTATTCAAAAGAGACTCACGGAATGAGTTGCAGGTGAGCATGCGATTTATGAATTATTTCGTAGACATTCTGAGAGGGAGGATGAAACCAATTAAATTGGACATGTTTTAACCGGAAACCCCTCCAGATGAATTGTGAGGAAAGTGCAGCGGACTGGACAAAAACTTGTGAATAAGATTCAGTTATTCAGTTCACCCCTTCTTCGTCACTTCCATCTGCATCTTCCTGCTGTCTGTTCGCCAAGATTAATGCTCTATATTTCACATTTGTTCATTATTTATAAAGGCATAAAGGCATTTTCTGATTCAAAACCATATAACAAGATATTGCAGTGTTTTTAGGGGGTTCTAGAACAGAATAATGGCTTTTTCAGTATATCTCAGTAGGGAAAAAAGTTGATTTGGCATACAAGCAATCTGAATTATGATCTCTGTCATGAGAATTAAAGCAGCACCTTGTAAGTTTTTACCCAAATATTAGGTTAATTTCAGATATATTAAATAATTTTTCAGGTCAGTAGGCCAGTACTGAACTTGGCACGAATGGATGCTCACTGCGGGCTGCCCTTCTCAAAAACTCGCCTATGTAACTTTTGAGGGTCGGGTTCTGGATGAATGGGTCATGTGACCTAGAACGCTGCTTTACGGCAGTCTGAGCTCCCCTTAAACACGGCAGCTTACCTTGAACGCTTTTACTTTTTTTCATCCTCAAGTCAAAGTTTGTCACGGCCATGGTTATTATTTCAAAACACAGTACATATAGTTTACACACCTGCAGGTCAGCTCTTCTGCTCTGTTGAAGTTCCTGCAGCCTTTCATAATCAGATGATTGAGCCTGTTGTCCGCCCCGGTCATCCTTCTCTTCCACGGCTTCTGGACCTCCCTCTCCCCCTGGCTCTGCCTCCTCCTCTCCCTGTTTCAATGGGAGACCCTGAAGATGATCTAGAGGAGTGAATGTGGACTTGTCTTCACAAGTAACTCCATGATCAGATCAGATTCCAAAACACAGAGGGAGACATTTAATTTTGTGACAGAGCCGTATTTCCAGTGGCCTTCAGGGCCGGTACACCTGGAATTTGCAGACCTAGTGCGCCCAGTGGCTAAAAGTTACAAAGTGCTGCTTTAAACTTGAAAGTCAAGGCACCTCTGTATTCCGGGATCAGTGCTTGGTGTTTCTTTTTTTGTGTATGATCTGTCCTCTCAAACCCCTAGTCGGTCGTGGCAGATGGCAGGTATATGAGGGATTGCTGCAAAGGCAATGGCACAATTAAAGCTGCAGTCCATTGTTGCTGCATGCTCATCCAGCAGGGATTGCTGCAAGTCGGGGACTTGATGCAACATGATTGCTTTCTTTATGTAGAAAACCTTTTATCCAAATTATATCCATATTAAACTGACCTTGACAACTTGACAACCAGAACCAAATTGAATAGAAAACCACTAATATACTTGGTCATACCATTCCTAGAGATTAGAGTTGCTTTAATAAGATGCCAGAGAACGTTCTGGAATTAGCAGTTTCATTTGATTGCATGTCATTGAGTTGCTATGGGGTCACTTGTGGCAATTCGATTTAACAATTTATAGCCTACTTGGAGAGGATTTTACTGACAAAAAATAATAACATATTAGTTATCTTTCCCATTATTTTGCCAAGGCAAGTTAGGGAAATAATGGAAGAACTGCATATATATATATATATATATATATATATATATATATATATATATATATATATATATATATATATATATATATATATATAATAGATTTCTTGTATATTTGGGCCTTGCGACAGACCGGTAACCTGGACAGGGTGTACCTTGCCTCTCGCCCATTGAATGCTGGAGATAGGCACCTCGCGATCCCATGAGGGATAAGCGTGACGGAAAATGGATGGATGGATGGTATCATACCATGGTGTTGTCATAAAAAAGGAGAACAAAGAAATGTTTGCAATTTTGTATCTTCCTCATTGCTTTTCAACGGTCCCTCTCCACCAATAAAAAAGAAACACCAATGACTACAAATTGAAATATCATTTCTTGATCAAGGCTTATTTTCCAAATGCAAATTCACTCTAATCACCAAGCTTTGTTAAAGACTCCCAATCAAGCTTGTTTACACATGTATAACACATGAAATACTTTTTAATATCTTAATTTAATTTTTTTTATTATATATTTTTTTGTTTAATATTACAATTATGATTTTATCTTTTATGTTTGAAGCCACTTAAGATTTTCTCTAAATACCTTAAAGGTCCTGATTGTCCGCATGCTTAGTTGTTTGAGTTTTTATATTTGTTTCTTCACAATTTTTACATTCTCTAGTTGCTGCCATTTCAGTTTATACAGTTTTGGATTAGATTCTTGTTTCATCCTTGTGTTCTTTGTGCATTTTGGATTATTTCTGTTGTATTTTTCTCTATTCATCCATCCATCCTTTTTCTCTTGTGGGGTCGCTGGTGCCTATCTTTCTCTATTGAATACCTGTTTATTATACTCCTCACCACAGCTGCTCTTTCTTCCTTAGTTTCAGCTGTTCCTCATCGCCACCTGATTGCTTCCACCAGTTTCTGCCTCACCTTTCTCCACACAGCCCTCTGTATTTAAGCTCCCTGGTTTTCACTGCTCATTGCAGGTTTCCTCTGTTGCTTGGCCTTTTATTTCGTTGTTTTGCCCTGGATTTTGTTGACTTCATGTTCCTCGCTGCTCTGGCTGTTCTTCATTTTAAGTTCTGTTTTCTAAGGTTACGTTTTTTTCTAGTCACTACAGTGCACTGCATCGGGGTCCGTTTTAAATAAAATCATGACACTGAATAATTGGTGTCAAAGTATATCAGACTTTGATTTCAGGTTGGTTTAAACAAATTTATTGGTCACTTCTAAACGTATATGAGCTATTAAGATGAATAGATTTGAAAATTAAAGAGTCAGTTTGTACGTAAATCAGGGACCCCTAGTGTTGTTGTCTGCTTACTTTGGTTTTGAGTGAAACATGGATTTTATATCTCTCAATAAATAGAATAATCGTGCTCTATACTTGGAAAGATTAAACGGAAAATCCCACAGAATTTAACCAATATAAAACAGTGTTTTTACAAAGAAATTTTTAAATAAAATTGTGCACCAAGGTTTTGCTGGAATTTTATTTAACAAGCAGTATTACATTTAACCTGACGCTTAACACATTTTGTTTTACACTATTTCTACGACAGATCCCATTTTTTTCTTCTGTCACTGACAGAAGGTAAATGAGCCTGTCTTGAAGCCATCCATCAGAAAAACACTAAACACCTGTTAGCAGGAACCCTGCATCCTTTAAATATAAATGTGTTTGATTGATGCGACTGTAATCCAAGGATTAATATGATTACAGTTATTAAACCTGTGGGATAATGAGTTATGGAAATTCCATCTCATGAAAGCTTCAGGAGCCTGCCCATCAAACATCATTTATAATCAGCTCCTTAGTACACAGATCAGATAGATTGGCTCCCCACACACTGCCATTCCAGATGGCTAATATTTGGCATGTAGCAATAGAGTGACAGGAGGTAAATTAGAACATTGACATATTGACATTAATATTTGCAGAAATAATTGCAGAAGAACCTATGGCTTAAAGGGATAATTACAGTAATGATCACATGTGACATGGAGTAACTTAACCAGGCCAACCTTTGGAACCCAGTGTTATGGCTGCATTACCTTTAGCGGTTGAAAAAAAATACTTTAGTATGATAGGCTTAATGCTGCTAACTCAAATTATACAAAAACTGAGATCTATCTTGCAAATCACCAAATCGGTGAAGTTTAAGTGAATATTTAATTTTACATTACAGCACAAAAATGTGACACATGACCTGTAAATGAAGTATTAAATTGCCATGGTTTTATATTAGTACAAGTGATGATTTACCATAACATTAAAAAAAAGACTATGTATTATATTATTTTCTCTTATATAGGCCCTGCTCTAGGTCTAGTATAGTTAATCAGACAGGATTAATTTTTGGAATAATGTCAAATTTATGTGATGGCAAACAAGCAGCAGCTGCACATTGATTTACCATTTTTAAAAATGTACAGGAACATCTAAATAAATTAAATATTGCATAAAAGTGCAATATTTTTTCCAAGTCATCCCAGAAAGTAAAACTTGTGTCTTATATGGAGTCATTACACATAAAGTGATATATTACAAGCCTTTGCTTCTTGTAATTTTGATGATGAACCGAAAATGCAACATCTCAGAAGATTAGAATACTGTGTTAAAGTTCATCATTGGAAACTCATGGTGTTACACCCAAATGACCTAATCAGCTCAGAATACCCGCAAAGCTTTCCTGAGCCTTTAAATGGTCTCTCAGTCTGGGCCAGTAGGCTACACAATCATAGCGAAAACAGCTGACTTGACAGATGTCCAGAAGTGTCCCTTCACAAGAAGGGTAACCCACAAAAGGACATTGCTGGAGGAGCTGGTTGTTCACATAGTTCTGTCTCCAAGCATATTCAATGCAATTCAATTTTATTTATATAGTGCAAATTCCCAAAACACGTCATCTCAAGGCACTTTTCAAAGTTAAGTTCAGTCAAATCATTCAGACAGATGGGTTAAAACGTCTTCTATCTAACGAAACCCAGCAGATTGCATTGAGTCTTTGACAAGCAGCATTCACTCCTCCTGCATTGTTGTTGGCTTTGCAGCAATCCCTCATACCGAGCATACATGAAGCAACAGTGTAGAGGTAAACTCTTTACCCTTTAACATGTAGAAATCTCCAGCAGAACAAGGCTCAGTGTTAACGCCCATCTGCCTCCACCGACTGGGAGTTAGGAAAGACAAAGCAGAGACTTAAAAGAGAACCGAAGAATGCATTGATTCAAGAATACTTTCTATGACAGAGGGTAATGGCACATGATCTGCTCCCCTGGATGGTGTCACAGCTACAAAGAGTGCCAGACCAAGTGTACCTACTACGAAGAGAAAAAGACAAAGAGAACATAAAGTTGAAAGAACAACAAATAATGCAAAATTGGTGAGGAGAGGAGAGCTCAGCAGAGTGAGAGAACGTTATCTTGATATCCTTCAGCAGCCTAACCTCATAGCACAGTGGTCCTCAATTCTGGTCCTTGAGGGACAGTGACCTGCAGCTAATTCAGCTATTTGATTCAGGTGTATTAGAACAGGGACACATCTAAAAGCTGCAGGACACTGGCCCTTGAGGACCAGAATTGAGGTCCACTGCCACAGTAGTATACTATAGGCTTTGTCAAATTTATGCCTAGTCTTAAACGTAGACAGGGTGTCTGCCTCACAATAGACAGGGGCAAACCTCTCCAGATTAAACATGGATTCAAAGTAAATAAACATGACCAACGAGTAAGAACAATGGTGATAGTACATTGACTAATTTTAACGGAGAAAAAACATTTCAAAAAGAAAATCTCCTGGTTAAAGGAATGGAGACAACGTGAACAGGGGCTCTACGTTTGCTACACTAGGATATATAGATGAGTATTGTTTTGTTTTTCTTGTGGTTTTTGTCACCTTGCTTTCTGATTGGCTACACATCACAGTCAACAGTTTGTCCTTGGGAAACACTCCACTCACTAGGATATCGGGGTAAAACAAACCAGGTTGTTGAATATCACCGATTTGAGGTCGAAGAGGTCCCGATGTTCTACTGAGTGGACCAACTATTAACCACAAACGGAAAAAACATGCAACAGTTTGGTGGACCTTCCCAGGAATGACCAGCCTACTCAAATTACTCCAAGAGCACATCAACTGATCAACTCTGTGCAACTATGGTAGAGGAGTTATCTTGTAATTGAAAGTTTGTGGGTTCAATCTCAGTTTCCTCCTGCCAAATGTAAATATGCCCCTGGGAAAGCCACATAACCCCAATTCCTGTTGACCTGTGTATTGGTGTAGAAATGTGAGTGCAGCTGGGTGAATGTGGCTCTAGTGTAAAGTCCATTAAGTGGTCGGTATGACTAGACATGTGCTATAAAATTCAGTCCATTTACCTAGAACGTCTAAGAGAAAAAGAACACCATGCTGACAGTCAAAGACGGTGAAGGTAATGAGTTGGTCTGGGGTTTATGTACTGCTTTAGGACCTGGACAGCTGGCAATGATAGATTAAACAATGGTTTCTTCTTTCTACCAGAAGATCCTGAAAGACAATATCTGGCTATCAGATGACCTTGAGTTCAGCCTTACTTTTGTTATAGAGCAGTGCCCGTCTTCCCAAAGATTCCTAAGACTACAAGTAGCTCTTAGTGATGCCATTTTAGGAAAATTCTTAGAATTTCCCGAATTCAAAGATTTTTCTTCGATTTTTACCTCGGTAAGGTAAATGTTATTCACAAAACAATGTCAGGAGTAGTGAGGAGGACTTTTAGCGAGCCTAAGGGAGTCTTAAGCAGAGAAGATGATGGAAACAGAGAGAGCTTATTGGCTGAACCACCTTCTAAAAAGTGGAGGAAATGAGCGCATTAACCTATTCAACAATCATATGATTATTAATATAAACTGCATCATCCCCATAGGGGGAAATTAATTAGTTGCAGCGGCCTGACGGGTTAAAGGCGATTCTACCTAACATCATTTTATTGAGGATAAATAAACAATAGTTAAAATATTTGATAATCATGAATAAAAAGTGTGGAAATTAAAAATAATCTATTTATGAAAGAGGTGAGAAATCATTTTCTATATTGCAAGATATTTTCAGTAGCCTAAAAGGTAATCTAGAAGTTCACTTGTGCGACCATCTCCTCGCATTTATGGAGCGCTCACTTTCTGCGTCAATACGCTTCAAAGTGTCTTTGCTCCGTGATCCAGGGACCAATTCACTTTTCAACACTCCTCCATTCTCCTCCCAAAGCTGACTGCACAGATGCGTTGTTGTTCAGCTTTTTTCCATCCTTTTTTTCTCCAATTCATGTCGGTCATTTTGCCAGATATGACTGCTTTAGACAAACCTTTCATTATTAGCAGTGCATTTGCATCGTTTTTTTCTTGTAATAGCAACCGATGACAGCTTTTAAGAAAACGGCACCACATCTAGCAACAGGGTCAACCACACCACCTCTAAGATAAAAATTTATTCTCATTTCCATACTCAGAGTTGCTCTCAGCAACTATCTGAATCACTTTTGAGCTCAGACTCCTTTGTAGGGATTTTTAGCTAAGATAGGAGCTCTCTAAGAGGACTCTAAGAATCTTTGTGAATACAGGCACAGATTAATGATCCACCAGCTACAAAGGATTTGGCCAAGCAATGGAAGGAGGACTCACAGAATTCATACTTCAGCTGGTGCTTGATTCTATCATTTTACCCCCAGCAAGTGAAAGTGCAGAATTTGTATTATAGGGAAGAATACAATAAATAAATAATACAAGGATAAAGAAATTCAAAGAAACTTTTTAAATAATAAAACTGAATTCCCATCAAAATGACAAGATGGCACTAGGCCTCTGGCAATTGAACCTCTTGAGGCTCAAGCTGCACAACTTTGGCTTTAAACTGGAAGCTCCTCCTACAAGACAAACCACCATTAACTGGAGTGTGCAAGCTACTCATCTGGAGGCATGGGTTATCCCACGGCAAATTAATCCACCACTGGAGGGCTCAAAAACAAATCAAAAAGGTTTGGGACTGGTCCGGCCAAACTCCGAACTAAAATCCATTAAAGTATTGTGGAATGACCTCAACCAGGACATTCATGCTCGAAAACCCTGAAGAGTGGTTGGATTAAAACAATTCTGCAAAGAAGAGTGGGTCAAAATCCCACCACAGCAATGCCCAAGTCTCTGAGTCAGTTTTCACAGTGACTTGTCTGAAAGGGTGGCACAACCAGTTATTAATGTTAGGAGTTGTTATTTTTACATGGCCAGATTGATTTGGATAGCCTTTTCAACTTAAAAAATGAAATCATCATTTCAAAACTGCATTTTGTATTCACTCAGGTTATCTTTGTATGATATTAAAATGTGTTTAATGATCTGAAACTTTTAAAATATTCCCTGTTTTTCTAAAAAAAAATACTATAAGACAAGTTCAAATGCGATAACTGTAGTAAACAGCGACAAAGACATTATTTTCTTGATCATTTATCTTGGTCTAAAACCAAAAAAAAATAATATCATTTACTTTCTCACCTCTATAAAGCAGTTTTTTTTTCCATTTCTGGCATGACACAGACAAAAATAGATGTGCTCCTGATGACAAAATAATCATTTTCAAACTCCAAAAAGTAGAAAGAGTGTCACTACGTGGTGCCAGTCTGCATGCAAATACAACTTCATTAGTTTTCAGAGATCAGGAGATGGAGGTGAGGGTACAGTGTAATATCACCACTGAAGGCTCATGACAGCCCTATTTCCTTTGAGACTCTCTTCTTTCTCTGTCTTCTATTATATTAAACCAAATCAATTATCCCAATGGCAGCACACTGCTATATTAGGAAGCTGGGTGGGCATCTTTAAACAGAGTGGGCTGCCTGCGCGAATCTTAACACGCTGTGTGCCATTACAATGATGAGGACATTAAAATCCTGTAATTGAGACACACAACATTATGATTACGCGCTGATTGAATGTAATTAGCAGTGGCTTTTACTTTGTTTGCTTGATTCCATTAATTAAAGATTTTTTTTCCCCCTTCTTTTCACTTTGTCGGAGTAGATTCGAATTATGCAAAATCTATGTTTCATGAGTGATTAGCCGGGTAAGGCCTGCTAAGATAATTAATCGTCCAAAAGTGTGCTGCGGGCGCCGAGTGGCCTCCCTGCTTACGCCGCCTCACTGGCAGTTAACAAAAAAAAGTGTTTAATCCACAAAAAACGTAAATAATACATCTATTTTTCTCACATTAAATTTATTTTAATTGTTGCTTGCAAAAGTATTGTAACACCTTGAACTTTTTACATTTGGTGATGTAATGACCTCCAGCTACAATGTATTTTAATGGCCTTTCAAGTGGGAGACCAATACATAGTGGTGGATCACTGTAAAGTGTTTCTTTTTTATTTGTTCTGACAAATATCGGAAACGTGTGAGTTGCAACTTTGTTCAGATGACAGTCAAACATGGCAAAATCAAGTGCAACCAGCTGCCATCAAAAATACCCTGTTAGTTAACACATTACAGCCATGTTTAGTTTAATCTCAGTATATGAGTCAATATCACCATAAGGTGCCTTTGAGACTTCCCCCTCCCAAAAAAAAAAAAAGCTGAGATTTTCCATTGAACTTCATATATATTGTATTAAGTATATGTTATGCTGTTAGAAATACATATTGGTCAAGCTCCCACACTTTTTATAAATTAACTGCAAGCAGACAATTTATATGCAAACAGCAAAATATGTCCACCCTGTCATGGACAATTTTAAAACAGAGTAAATACATTGTAATTACATAGTGATTATAAAATGTAATCAAAAAAAGTGTTTGGCCACTTATAATAGGACCTCAGACTTTCATTATTCTGCTACATTTTCATGATGACTGAGTGAGTCTGATGAGGACACCAAAGGCACTTCATAGTGATATTGACTCATATATCCAGCTGTTCTAATGTGGCATGAGGTTTGTAAGAGAATATACGAAACAAACAGGATCAGGGGAATGGTTTAGATCAAAGCATAGTCATGTGTTAGAATGACCTAGTCAAAGCAAACCTAAATCTATGGCAAAATATAAAAGCTTGATGTTCACAGATACTCCCGTGTAGTCTGACTAAGCTTGAGTAGCGCAATTTCAGTCTCTAGATGACCTAAAATTGTAGAGACAAACACCACAGCTGACTTATATTTGTTACTTTGTGTTGGCCTATCTCATAAATCCCAAATAGATATTTTAAAGTTTTTGCTTGTAATGTGACATCTAAAAAAGTTCAAGAATTGCAAATACCTTTGCTTGGGATATTATTCCATGTTTCCGATACAGTAAGCAGGTTATGAATAAATAAGGCTGCAAATACCTGCCGCAGTGTAACAATATAGAGTACATTCTCCTAAATTCTTCTATGAAGTTACTAGTAGGCTTTGTTTTTTTATTCTTATTTTCTACATTCTCACAGGCCTTCTGTGAAAATGTTGCCTGCCCGCAATGAATATTAAGCCTGTTCTCTAATGTCTCCGTGGGTGTAAGGCCTTGTCCTTGCAGAGCAGAGCAGAGCACTCTCCATCCCTGACAAGGGCTCCACTTTCATCACGTGATGCTGCGCGAGCTAAATGAGGGCTCGGCCATGTCCAGCCATTTATCATCCGCGATCAGCGAGCAGCTACGGGGGCAGAAAGGACCTTGGCTGCATGCGCACGCTCTCCTTCTGCCATTTGTTCTTAAAGTCGACCAGGTTTAGTGTCACCGTGGTCTGCTCCGCTCTCTGCACGCATCAAGCCCCGTGGCTTTGTTTACACAGGTTCTCGAGCCGTTTCTCGTGCATGCACTGCATCTTACTCCAACGTAAAACAAACAAGGATCTCCAAAAAAAAATAAAAAAAATATATATATAAAAAGACAGGGGAAGAGGTAAATGAAATGGCCGGCTTATTAGTTGTTTGTTGTAGGCTTGGTTTGTTCGGCCGGCCCAAGCAAGCCGTGTTCTGCTGAGAAGTTTCTGAAACACAAAAATCAGAGGAGACGTTTGTGTGCCGCACAAACATCGCCGCTTTGCACGATTTTCAGTAATCCTATGGTATATTTAACGAGTTGAATCAAGGCATAAGCCCAAAAGCTCCGGCAGCCTTATTTTATTTCGGAGCTTGATGAATGTGTGCACAACCCAAGTTCCAGAAAGCCGTGGCTCCTCTTTTCCACCCTGAACAAAGAGAATGTTGGGAAGGTAAAATTTCATTTATTTTCTTTTGCCTCAACCATCCTCCCACCCAACAAGATAGCTGGTGCCTTCTTTCATCCGCCTTGTTTGCAACACACCCCGCTCCCTCGGTAATAGCTTGTTAAGATTCACACTCTGACACGCTCTCCGGCGTGCATCCCCTCGGCCCTGGCTCGTTGAGGCAGGAGCAGAGGAGTCATTCCTGCTCACCGCAGCAGGGTCACACTTTACGCCCTACTTTCACTGTTTCCTAAGTGTACTCTGGAGAATATGCTGCTGCAGGTAAACGAGAAATACTGTGCAAGAAACGCATCAACAATACAGGAATATGTTTCTCATGGGACCGCAAGGGGTCATCTACTGCAGAGTGAAATATGTCAACAGGTTTTGGTCGGACTGCCATGTAATTTGGTATATATGTTTAGAGTGCCCTGGGGATGAATCACGGTGATCCTTTGACCTTTTTATTCTTTTGCCCCATATTCACTCATGTTTGAGTGAAACACTTCAAGGATCTGAGGTTACTCATTCCGTTAAGCTTCCCAGAGGAATCCTTTTACAGAGGATCATGTTCTTTTGACTTTTCTTTTTTATTTGGTCAAATCTGGCCACCATCTAAATCACTCGACATGCAAATATGTTCTGCAGTTATTGGTTCACAAAATAGGAAGCATCCTAGGATTCTTAATGTATCGTTATTGATCAATTTAATCAACAGTAAAGAAAAATAATGAAGATGCTGAAAATACAGAGCAGGGCTGTTTTTATGTTTCCAATTGAGCACAAAATTTCAGCACTGCAGACAGACAGTCAGACACTGAGCCGCAGCAGGAAGTTTAAAACTCCTGCGACCTTATTTTATTATCAATTTCTTTCATTAAACTTTTATTTATTCACTTGGATCGATTGAGAACCAGCTCTCATTTACAAGAAAGACCGAGCCACAAAGCAGAATAAAAGGAGATTGCATACATTTTTTTTCCGACTTATCATGCCAGAAAAAATCAATGACAAAAAAAAGGAGAAAACAATTTTACTCCACGGAGAGCCTTTAGGAGCACTGTTTAGTTGAAAAGCATTATTTAAAGGTATTGTGTCGATAAGTCAACAATCAAAAATAGAAATGGCAAAGGGTGTCGATTTGTGTGGCTTTTAAAATAAAACTTCTGAGAACCTATAATTGGTAGCAGTTCCGTTCCTGCAGTAGAAGGATGTAATGTAACTTTAAGCACTTACATTAAGCTGTTTTGGGTTTGAAGTATGATTGTCAAGAATATGAAAGCATTTTTAAATTGTTAGTATTGGATTAGTTGACTATGCTCGAAACCTGCTGTCTGTGGTTCTAGTTTAGCCAGACTATAAAAGTTGTAAGGCAAGGTAAGGCAAATTTATTTGTGTAGCACTTCAGTACAGAGACAATGCAAAGTGCTTTACATTATTAAAATACAGGGGGAAAAAACAGAATAAAAGCAAGTAGGAATAAAATGTAGAAACAAAATAGAACATGGCAAAATAAAAAACTAAAAGCAAATATTAAAAACACTTGGACTACAAAGTTGAACTAATGATGTTTCAGTAAAACAGTTTAACTAGAACAGTCGAAGGCAATCCTAAACAAATGTGTTTTTAATCTCGATTTAAAGGAACTCAGGCTTTCAGCACTTTTACAGTTTTCTGGAAGTTTGTTCCAGATAAGTGGAGCATAGGAACTAAATGCTGCTTCTCCTTGTTTAGTTCTGGTTCTAGGTATGCAGAGTAGGCTGGAGCCAGAAGACCTTAGTGGTCTGGAGGGTTTATACACTGATAACAAGTCTGTGATGTATTTAGGTGCTAAGCCATTCAGGGATTTATAGACTAACAGAAGTATTTTAAAGTCTATTCTCTGAGATACAGGGAGCCAGTGGAAGGACTTTAGAACTGGGGTGATGTGCTCTACTTTCTTAGTCTTAGTGAGGACGCGGGCAGCAGCGTTCTGGATCAGCTGCAGCTGTCTGATCCACTTTTTAGGCAGACCTGTGAAAACACCGTTACAGTAATCAATTCTACTAAAAATAAACGCATGGATTTGTTTTTCTAGATCCTGCTGAGACATTAGTCCTTTAATCCTGGAAATGTTCTTCAGGTGATAGAAAGCTGACCTTGTAATTGTCTTTAGATGCTTTTGGAGGTTCAGGATTATAGAGCAGTGTAATTTAACCCTCTGGACTGCCAAGTTAGCTGTGGTGAGGAAAACAGGTTTTCTTTGTCTTTTGGAGCTGTTGCACTTATGGTACGTACTTGTATGCTGCATGGCACTGAGCAAGCAATACAGGAGATCCTGAACAGATCAATAGACAGCTTTTCGTTTTATGTTTAGCAAGAAATACTCATGGGGTGTATGGTCCTTTTAGTCAGTTAAAACATCTGTAAAACTTTCAAGGTGTAAACCATACCATCGATGTTATTTACTTTGACTGGTATTGGGAGCAAAAATAAATCTTGATTAGGTCATGCTCAGGTTAATAGTTCATTGCACCTGCTTTATGCAGATGATCCAGTTCTGTTATCATCTTTAAGTCATGATTTTCAGTGTGCATTGGACGGGTTTAAAGCCAGTTATAAAACGATTAGAATGCATGTCGGGTCCTCCAAGTGTAAGGTCAAATTTCTCTGAATCTTTATTTGGCCAAGATTGTGCGCTAAGAGTTGCGGTTCGTCAGCCGAGGGAAGAAACCGTCTCTGTGGTGGATGACGTTTTGCAAATAGCGCTCTGTAGCGCCAACATAATGCTAAAACTCTAGACAGCTTGTATGCTGGATGCCTGTGGTTTGCAGAGATGTTAGCCGCCCTTTTTTTGACCCTAGACCTAAACAAGACCAGGACGTGAGGGAAAATGAGCCCTGAAGATTTTCTCTGAAGACCTAATTGTTCATTGCAGTTTGGCCTGTTTTGTGGAGGAGCAAAACCACACAGTGAAGAGAAGGACTTGCAGCTCCTTTGGAAGGTTGGACTTCTTGAGTTGCTGCAGGAAGGACAGTCTCTGCTGGGATTTCATCCAAACAGTGTCTATTTTTCAGGACCATCTCAGGTCTCCAGAAAGGGTCGTTCCTTGGAACCAGAATGGATCCAAAGCAGATAGTGTTGAAGATGCTGAGGGGAAGCAATGCAGGAGGTCAAAATCTGGGAGGACATCCTTAGTTCAAAGGTTCTTCTGTATGAGCATGCCTAATTAATTACGTATCTCTAAATCCATGCATGTCTAAGCAGGCAGTAATCTTAAATCTTGAAAAAATGACAGTTGCTCAGAGTTTCTGTCAAATTTTCCAGTTTTATAATTTACTACAAATCTGTTGTGTGTATTTACGATGCAGGTTACTCAGTGAAATTGAAAAGTCCAGTTCTCAAGCCAAAACTCTTTCTGTTCTGATTAACCTACTCACTTTGTTTTCTCCCAGCCTCAGTGTGAAGGTTTTACCCTTGGATTCTATATCGTTATGGGAACACTGCCATGAACACAATATTGTCACCACTGTATATACTTGAGCTCTCGATAAGATGGCAGTACTCAACAAGCTGTGTAAACACAAACAATAGAAAAATATCTGAATTTAATGAACATATTTATCTAAATGTATGTAAACAATGGGGACGTTCTCAACATAAATGCAGCAACATGTTATTAAAAAGGATGATACTGTTGTTCATCCATTTGTCAGATTGAGTAAAGGTCTGTAATTGTAAGGGCTCATCTGGATGCTGCTACCTATTACTGTGGCTTGTTACAGATTCTCAGTCAGAGCAAGGTGATTTTTTTAATGGACAATTATAATAGATTACTCATTGTGGGAAAATAAAGGAATTCTTATCTTATCCATTTGGACTGTAATAGGTTTGTTACAGACGTGAAGAGAAAGAAACCTAAAAGAGACAAAGGTGGAAAGTGTTTGGCAGTATTAACAGCTTTATTGTATTTGCTTTGATGATTTCTGTTGTTTCTCAAAATATGTAATTTTCTGAAACAAAAAAAGAGATGAGACTCAGAAATCTGGATGTGTGCTGCCATATATTGATGATGTACTGCATCGCCTTTAAGCCAAAAGACTACTTTTTAACAGGAATAAGTAAAAAAAAAAAGATGTTTGGCTGGTTATTGGTGACATAGAAAAAAGGATATGGTGAGCACTCTTGTGACAAAAATTATCACAGCACGAAACATGAAAAAAAAGTGAAAAAAAATTCCCATTCACCCAACCAGAAACAGTCTCTTCAATGGAGATACAAGTACATTTTTGACATTATGGACAAAAAAATCCAAACCTGAGGGGGAAGGACACAACACAGTTCATGCCATGACTGAGAGCTCGAGCAGGGAGTTAACTGCCAGACCATTGAGATAGCTGCCTAAACAGACCTAACTATTGCTCTTGTCCTCCAGTGCCCATGGTATTATGTCTGATTTCTGTGTTAGTCCAAATGTGACATGTCATTCTTGGCTGCCTTGTGCTTATTATTTTCTTTTCGAACCTTTCTAAGTTTTTTTTGACATGGAATTTAAGTTATTATTCGAGATACTAGCCTGAAACCAATCGAAAATAATAATATGTAAAATCATAAATATTTGTAATTTAAGTTCAATATCTACTTTCTAGGAAAGGTGTGGTTTCTCTGATTTTATATAAAACTAATTTACACAGACCAAAGTTGGAAAAAGTGACAGAGCACAAAGAAAAACATCCCATTTGGCATTTGTTATGTAGTAGTGGTTATGTTGCTTACAGTGTATTTGCTGCAGCCTCACAAAGCAGCTAACAGAGCCCCTTGTCTTGCTGTTAAATGTTTTTGATGCATTATTACAGTTTAACAATTTGCAGCTTTTTCTATTAACTCTGCTTATGTTTTTTTCAATTTGTTCTGCTCTCATCTATCTTATCTGAGCAGAAAAAGAAGAATATATTTTTTTAGTTTGTTGCTGTGCTGATGTAATTAGATTTTCTATTAGCAAAGCAAACCTTCCTGAGAATTTTGGCAAACAACAATATCTGTTCAATTTTCCAATCATGACATTTACTGTCAGCTCAAGTAGGCTTATGAAATATGTTTTTCTAACTTTTGATATGAGTACTTACAGCAGAGTCGATTAAATATCATTTGTAGTCGAGACTTACCGAGACGCTCTTTATTTTTAGCAGCCAGGCCCCGCCATCTTCATTTTGAATTACAATAACAGAAGGCAAATGATTTATTCTCTCTCCCTTTGTAGTGCTCTCTTTTCTCCAGGAGAAAGACAGGATGCGATGGCCTGATATTAAGATCTATGCCGTCACAAAAACAACTCCACCCAGATAAAACATTAACAAATTAACACAAAGTTTGTACTGTCGGGAAAGAGATGCAGCATGGCTAGATTTTATTGACAACAATCTAGGGGATTTAAGTCTAGTTAAGTAAAAGTAACTAAAGATTGCCAAAATCAAGGTCAAGTCCCTAAAAACAGCAGTGTCAAGTATTATTTTATTGTGTCCCCTTAGGGAAATTCTCCTTACAGCAAGGTGGGGCAGGAAAACATAGACAATACCCATGCACACAGAAACAATCACATAATGAATTTATCAGAAATCAAATCAGTAAACATCCATGTACTATTATCAATTAAAACAGACTGAACAACAAATCATAACCTTTAAAATTTCTCTGAATGATGGCCTGGCTAGTAAAAACGTTTTCCATCAGTTTGTTCTGGATTTGGGATGTCTGAATCGCCTCCCCAATGGTAGTTGCTGGAATTCAATATGAAATGGGTGATTTGAAGAATTATTTCTGTGTTCTACCTTTTGCATGACTCTTTTTAAAAATGTTTCTTTTAAATTTGATAATCCCACTCCTATAATTTTGCAAGCAATTTTTTTTTTTTAGAATTTGCTTAATCCTGTTCTTGTTTCCAGCTGATAAACTGCCAAACCAGGGGATAAAAGCAAAAGTTAGGACTTTTTACACACTCCAGACCTATTCAATTTATGTAGGAAGTGGAGTCGTTGGTGAGCTTTTTTTTAATAATCTTATCTGTGTTTTCACTGAATGTCAGCTTGTTGTCGATGACAACTCCCAGATATCTGTGGGACAGAACTCTCTCCACAGTTTCATTTTTAATGAGAACTGAAGATACTGGACTGGACTTGTTCCTAAAATCTATACACGTCTTTGGTTTTAGAGACATTTAATGTCAAATCCTCCACTACCTGATCAATTGAGTTACCTTCTCTTTCTAACAGGCTGACAATAACTGTATCATCTGCAAATCAGGATGTGTCTATCTATGTACTTAATCCTGCAATCATTAGTGTGCACAATATACAGCAGGGGAGAAACAACACAGCCATGAGGAAAACTATATACAAGATATGCTTCAAAAAAAGATAAATTTTTCATCCTACAGTTTTAATTTTGCAAGTTTAGCAGAAATTTGTTCCTCCTCCCCAACTTGTTGCTGCCTACTATCAGTCAGCTGGGGGAAGGCAGTGATTTATTCTCAAATCCTCCCTGTGTAGAAGAGCAAATAGATTTCATGCAATGCAACATGAAATAACCAAGTTATTTTTTGTCAAAGTTAAGTATGTCTCACATAGCGCTCTCCAACTTCATCCTGAGCCGGTGTCTGTTTCAATCACATTGTCATTATGGTAACACATAATGATGGTAAAGATTCTTGATTTCACCACATCAGCATGTGACTCTGGTAAGGTAGGTCAAAGCTGCTAAAAAGGGAACCTGATAAGAACCTGTGTTTGCCAAGCTTGACCCTATGTTTTATCTACTGCCATGTAAAACAGCAAGAAACTAAAAGAACATGACACTCTTTGAAAAGCCTCTTGCTAACATATTTGGACAAACTGATATTAGTTTTATTGTTACTGTAAAAATTCCAGTAATACAACCAAATGATCACAGCTGGATAAAATTACTTTTTAAGGTGTTTGTAAAATGCTTTATAAATTTAATTTCTGTGAGGAACATATTGGCACACTTCCACATTTATTCTAATTTAAACAGATGCTTCAAATGAGGAGAACTTCACTAGAACAATGTTTCTCAAAGATCTAGCTTTGTTTGCTCCTGAGACTTGATGTAGGACTGAAACTGTGTCAGGGCCATAAAATGTAGGTTGTGCCACCTTATGAGTCCAGTAAGAGATTTAAAGCGATGTGAAACAAATTGCACTTGGAGAGCTCCACCATAGGAAATCTAGTCTATAAATGGAGGCAATTTCACGACATCTGCCATTATACCAGGTTCTGGTCATCCAAACCGTTCAATCTGAGAGCAGATTGTAAGACAATAAAATAAGTCTCCACAAACCAAAGGATGTCATCACTGGAGTGACTGTGGGTCATTTGGTAGAGTAGTCATCTTGCATTTGGAAGGCTGTGGGCTCGATTCCTCATGTCACATGTCAATGTGCCTCGCAGCAAGGCAGGGGCACCCTAGTTGCTTCATACACCGGTGTGCATCGGTGAGTGGGTGAATGTGGCTGTAGCCTAAATTGCTTTGAGTGGTCAGTATGAAAGCGTTACATAAACTCAGTTCATTTACCATCCAGAAACCCACAGCTGGCTCATGCTACTGTTGATGTTAAAGTGCCAGCCGGCACAATCAGAGAAAGTCCGCACACGTTTAATTTCCATCTAAGATTACCTTTGCTTTTTCAAGAAAAACATGAAGGGCAGACTGAAATTTGTCGAAGAGATACAGACAAAGTCCAAGGGTTTTGGAAAACCGTTCTTTTGTTGGACGAGTCTAACGCTGAATCATTTGGAGCAGAGGGTATGTTTGCTAAAAACCAAGCAGGAATAGAACGTCACGCCATCTTTGCAGCGAGGAAGTGGAAGTGTCATGGTTTGAGAATGCTTTGTAGCAGCAGGTCCTGGCCTGTTCCCAATTAAAGAATCCATCATAATTTCTGCCACATACCAGAGGGTGTTTGAGGAAAATATTAGACCTTTAGTAAACCTCCAGTAAGCTGTAGTAGAACTGGACCACGCAATATGTCAATGACCTAAAACATTGCTGAGAATTAAGAATCAAGAAATGGCCAAGTCAAAGCCCAGATCTAGATCTCATTGTGATGCTGTGTGTTCATTTGAAATAAGCCGAATATAGGAAGTCCTTCAAACATCTCACAGCTGAAAGTGAGAAGTGAGGGAACTTTTCCTCGGACTCATGTCAGAAACTGGTGATTAGCAGCAAGAACCAATTCGCTGAAGTCATATTAGCCAAAGTGGGTACTGTAGGGAGTTCGACATTCTTTCCTCGCCTTAAAGAAAGGATCTTTTAAATATATATTTTGAGTAAGTAAAACAAAGTTAAATGCCATTAAGTATTTTTTTCCCAGAGATAATAAGAAAGATCATTAGGCATCAGTGTGTTCATATTCCTTTAAAAACACAGAATATCTTAAAGGGGTGTACTCATTTTTTTCCCTGACTAACTCGTTAAGACTCAATTGGACCTGTTTTTCTGCACTACAAGACACACCAACCGCAGCTTTAATTAAAACTAAATTCAATATTCATGGTGGGAATTTTCTGTTCTCACTAAGTTACCCTTCGATTCCTTTCTGGTCCTACCCACGGTTCTCCTGCAGCAGGCGTGCCGTGACACGAGGCCCGCTAGTCATGGCTGGCGGCGGCTCGTCAATAAGGTCGCAGATCGGCAGAACAGCTGCTGGCTGAGGTCTCTGTCCTGGAGAGAGCAGATAATCACAGTCTCTGTGGGAAACAGCAGGGGAACAGACTGATTTCTAGCACTCTATCTGCATACACACACACACATGCACACACACCGAGACAGCAAAGAAGGAGGCAGACACTCCTCCACGGGCACAGCCATAAACATGTCAGAGAAACGGGAAGCCGCACAGGAAACATGCATGTTATTGCCCTCCCCGCTGTGTCACTTTCATTTGGTTGCTGCTGTTTGCCCAGATCCTGAAGAGGCAGGCAAAGTTGAAGAATAAAAAAACACATCAGGGTTTGTGGCTTTATTGGCTCTGCAGAGTGGGCCGATCGTTCTATTTTCAGAAACTGGTTAAAGACAAAGTGTTGATGTAGATTGGAGACAATGGTTGGTGCTAAACAGTAGACAAATTCTTTCAAATGAATTTGAGAAATTTCCAAAGTTACGTTGTCCGGTGCATTTGCTTTGCATTTGATAAGTCTCAAACACAGGCTCTCAAAGTGTAGATGTCTTGTTTGTTGTCTCTGTTTACACAGCATTTGAGCATGGTCATGTTTTACCAAAGAACCAAACATGTCATTTAAATTGTTTTCTTCTTTTTTTTTTACTGAAAATAAATGAAACCGGACTGAGCAATAGACAGATGGGACAAAGCAGAAGAATTAGAGACTCCTGTCTGCAGTGACGTCACTATTTGCCTGCGCAGCTCCTGCAATCAGATCTGAGCAGCGACCCCTGCAGCGACTCTGATTGGTGGAGTCGTTATGTGAACTCACTATGTATATTCTCGCATCTTCCAGTGTTTAGCTGCTAAATCCTTGAAAGCCTTCATGTGAGAACACCATCCAGTGTTCTTTGTTTGCCTGCCTGTGATTGACCAGCTTGGCCCTGTGGATTTTGCATGTTTCTAGTGAAGGTGAGATGAGGCTTCGTGAGGCATTGAACCAATTACTTCAGCAAAGGGTTCATTTCACGAAGCTTCATTTGCACATGAAACCACCAACTGGCCGACTGCATAATTACAGTCAGTCATATAATCTGTGATGCTTGTCTGAATTTTTATCCTTTAGGGCCATTGGAAATAATCCTTGATAAGTAATAACCATTAATGTGTCTTATGATTATCAAATGTGTATAGTAAAATTTATATTTTAACATGTTCTCTGTCTATTTTTTTCTGAGTAGAATATTATATGGCCAACTGTTTTTCTGTCCCTTTAGTAAAATGGCATGGGCCTAAACACACAGTTAAAGTGCTTGTGGAACGTGGACGAGGGCACTGGGCGCTTGTGCAGCTTGGACAATGATCTGCAAAACGGAGATTTTATTCATAAATAAGAGTTTTTCAACAGTTTTTGTTTTTAATAGATTATTCTTTTTCACACTACTTCTCCTGCCTTTGAAAACACCAGTCTGTGACTTTGTCTTGAAAGGAAATCCAAAACAAAGAAATCCTTTTTGCAAAAATATAAATATATTTATGTTTTATATTGAAACATATGATAAAATATGCAGTCAACCCAAACCTATCACTTTGAATCTAGTGTCAAGGACGGCTCGGGATAGGACGCTCATGGACTGCAAAATCTGAAGCTTATCCCGTAGTTGCCTGATGAGGTGGTCTTCAACATCTAATGCAGCTGCTGGTGATGGCTTTTTCATCTCCTCCTGAAGGCTTTGCTACAATATTTTATGAGGGGAACCACTTTGGGGGCAGAAACGGTTTGCTCTGCAGACAGCTCAGCAGCGGTGTCATAAAACGGAGACAGCAAAGAAAGGCACCCTCCAACAATGTTGAACTCCTCTGACGTTAATAAACGGGTGTCAGTTTGTGAGCCAGCAGCAACCTCACCTATAAATACAGAAACAGTGAAAAATGCAGTTCTTGATGAGCAAATCTAATGAATGCTAAGTATGTAAGTTGCCTTACCTTATTGGGCGAAATCAAGTCAAATATTCCCACATCGGTGAATTCCTCCTCTTCCTAGCCGGCTCCATCATTTATCATCACCTCACTCTCTTCAATCTCCAAGCTCCTCTTCTCACCTAAACTTTACAAACTGTCTCCACACTATGAAAACTATCCAAACTTTACTATCCAAGCTATTCCAATTCTATCCAAAACCTGAACTGACCGCAACTCTCCAACAAACTCCCATATTTTGACTGAATGGGGCGTTCCTCAAATGATGTCAAATTACTACATTTAGAACAGGCAGTGCACCTGCGTCACAGCCACCGTGTGGTTGGACAAGCTGGGTAGAGTGGTGAAGCAGACGGCTCTGTCCCGAATACTGCATCAGCAAATATAATGGTAACAACAATCTTAACTTTTTTCTCCTCCTTGCAGTGGTTCCAGAGTGCGCTCCAGCCACTTTCTGTTCCTGCTACTCGGTTTCTCAAACATTTTAAACCATTCCTGTTTGGCTGAATTATCAGGTCTCCAGCTTCCGAGTTATCACAGACAGTGAGGTTATTGGAGTTAAGAATGTAAATTTTAGATCAAAGCATAACCACAACACTTAAAAACATTAGACAGAAATAAAATAAACGCCTTGCAAAAGTACATTTAAATCTTTTTAATTTTGCTTTAAAACCACAGTTATCCAATGATTTTTTTTTTCATAAACCAACTCAATATTTTGCATAATTCTGAATGGAAGGTAAGTGCACTGTGGAGATTATGAGTGTGTGTGTGTGTGTGTGTGTGTGTGTGTGTGTGTGTGTGTGTGTGTGTTGGGGGGGGGGGGGGTGGCAATGTTAGTTTTCCAACATAGCATTTTATTTACAGGGTAAAAAGCTACGTTTAGATCTCGTTTGACTATAACACCTTGTTTCACATGTTGGCTATGCCCCGCATGTGGCTTGTGACAAAATCTAAAAAGGACTTTAAAAGGATTTCTTTTGACAAGAGCTTTCTTCTTGCCACTTTTTCCCAAAAGCTGCATTTGTAGAGTGCACGACCAATAGTTGTCCAGCAAACATATTCTCCCACCTGAGCAGAGGATCTCTGCAGCTCCTCTAGTGTTACTATGGACCTTTTGGCTGCTGCTCTGATGAATGCTCTTGTTGCCTGGCCAGTCGGTTTGGACTGACTGCCATATATAGATAGATTTGATGTGCTTTACTCTTTATATTTTTAGGTGATGAATGGAACAATCCTCTGTGAGACGTTCCAAGTTTGGGATTTTCTTCTATAACCTAACCCTGCTATAAACTTTTTCAATATTTCCTCCCTGACCTGTCGGCTGTGTTCTTTGGTCCTCAGAATGTGATTTATTCTTTTAATGTGTCGTTAAACCTCTTAGGCCTTCAAAGAAAATTATAATTACATTCAATTACACAAGGCTGGACACTATGCACATCAGAGTACCACACTATTTAGACTTTTATTTGGGAAAAAGTTTGAAAAACGTCATTATCTTGCTCCTTCTCAGTTATTGACTTTTTTGTGGCGGTGTAGCAGCTAAAATCCTGTTTAAATACATAGAAGTTTGCAATTGTAATGATAAATGAGAAGTTGCAAGGGTTATGAATAATTTTCCAAGGCTCTGAAATTCTTCTCATAAAGCATTCAATATGGATTTTTTTTTTCTGTTCAGTTAAAGTATAATGGCTTTCTATATCTGAGGTTGAATTCACATAGTTGGGCTCACCTGTATCAGTGTGCATTTACTAACTTAGAGGGGAAGAAGAGTATAAAATAATGAAAAACACAGCAAAGCCGTCATCAATAAAACAGTCCCAATGCAGTGAAGGCCGCTCTCACACAAACACAGTCTTTACGAGAGCCTCGATTGTTGAATATGTTCAATAATAACAGACGCCTTCATTGTGCAGTGTGTTTGCCTCCTTTTCATGATTGCCCTTGACTTCATCACTCAGCAAAATGTGATACTGCACAATTCACAGAGAGGTTTCATTTGGAAATTTCAAGGACACTCGCACAGTTTGTAGGGAAATGAAAGATTCATTGGATCTACAGAAAGAGCCTTTCTTCAAGCTTAAAAAAAAATCATCAGACCAACATGAGCTCAACATAGACCAGTGGTTTTCATAATTCAAGCCTGACTCAGAGTAAAAATGATCCAAGCACATAACTCCTACTGCATGACGAATGCTCAGTCAAACTTAGATATTGAATACTTTTACCTACTCTGTGTGATCAATACTTAATTACTTTGGCATTTCCTGGTTTTTGGATAAATGGTTAAGAAAAAAGGGCCAACCAGCAAGCCTGTGAAGACAGAAAAAGAGTGATTGTTGACCAGGTATCATTACTCCCCGGGTGATGGTAACAATAAATAGTCTTGAACCATTTGTTAGTGTCAGAAAATAGGGAAAAATCTTTGTTATATCACGTAAAGGTCTAATTAGCCTGGAGAAAAGTGGGCAAGGAGATTATTAATCAGCTGGCAAAACATATTATTCAGACCAAAGCTTGAAAGCTGCATTCAGGAACTTCTGATTGATAAACAAAGCAATACTAGAACATAAAACTCACCTTGAGGAATGGACGCATGTATAATATGGATGCCCTTTATCATATATATATATTTTTATTATTTTTTTTTGGGGGGATTTTTCACAGCTCTAGTGGCTTGCCTTTTATGAAAGTAGGCTGACAGGAAGGGGGGGTGGAAGAGGGGGAGAGACATGCGGCAAAGGACCACTGGTCGGATTCGATCACGGATCGACTGCGTTGAGGACTAAGGCCTCTGTATATGGGTCGCGTTACCTGCTGCGCCACGAGCGCGCCCCTTTTATCATATTTTTTAATCATTATGGGGAAAATGTCTTCTCAATATAAGAATTTTTACTTCTGGTAAAACAAACAACAAAAATCTCAATTATTAATGTCTGGAAACCCCAAACTGACAGCACTGTCTTTTTGCTCACCGTGGTTCCATTAAAACGTCGATAATATCAATAAATTTATAAATATCATTACATGTCATTTTGCATTAACTTTCTGTTCTATCTTTTTATCTCAAATAGGTACGCCTGGTCTGGCGTTCTGTTAACTGGGCATCATCCAGAGAAGACGTAACCTGCTATTACAAATCTAATGTAGAACAGATCCTGGACAATGTGTTGCTTCTGTGCTTTTTTTGTCTCTCTTTTTGTGTCTTTGCTCTGACTTCCGTAACCCAGTGGGTCGAGGCCAGATGGACCGTTCATACTGAGCCTGGTTCTGCTGGAGGTTTTTCTTCCCGTAAAAGGGGAGTTTTCTTCCCACTGTGCTTCATGCTTGGCTCAGTATCGGGGATTGCTGCAAAGCCATGGACAATGCAGACGACTCGCACTGTAGCTCTACGCTTCCCAGGAGTGGAATGCTGCTTGGAGGGAAATGTAAGTAATCAACTGGGTTCCCTTATATAGGAAATTTTGACCCAATCTGTTATAATCTGATGAACTTGACTTTGTAAGTGCCTTGAGATGACATGTTTAATGACAATGGCGCTATATAAATAAAATTGAATTGAATTGAATTAAATGTAGTAAGCATGTTCAGTACTGGTAAGAATCGCACATCTTTAAATATTTGGGCCCATTTCAGAAAGCGGGTAAGGTAATTCTGGGATAAATTCCTGCTTATCCTGGCTTTTCCGTTCAAAAGCTCAAAAGCCTTACACTGAGTCAAATTATGACAACAAATTACTCAATGAAACAACCCTGGCTACCGAGCAGGGTGGTTTGGGGCAAACTGAGTTTTTCTTCTTTTAGTGAGATATGCAAAAGACGTGTGAGAAAAGGTGTGTCCGTTTTGGAGGAGCCTGTA